>NC_143567.1:77669687-77828125 GCF_054136105.1 Typopeltis vanoorti | reverse complement strand
AACTGCTATGACGCATTATCTTAATTCAAGAAGCCTAACTAAATGCACTTCTACAACCTTCAAAGCAAAAATAGATTTAACCTAGAAAGCACAAAAATGTTTCCGATGTGTTTTCCATTTCTTTCGACGTAAGCAATTCCTTTTGCAAAACAGCATAAACGAATTGTGTTTATGCTATTTAGTTCTACTTTGAGAAACCTGAAGCGTAATTTAAGCTAGGCTTAGCAATAGCTGATCACATCAAATAGTATTTGACTACCATTATAAGATTAATAGGCTTAACTTTGTTAACGGTAATTAAATTCCTCAGTTTAATAAAAATCAATTATAACTATAAAAAAAATTTCCTTTATTGCTTTGTTTGGTTGACATATTTGCATTGTACTATGTAGGTGCAGCCCAAACAAGTGAAAAAGATTTTAAAAAAATACGTTAAATAGCTTGACGAGTAAGGAATACTTACCTATTAAATTAATCCACTCTCTCCTGTCTAGCCTGCAATTAACTGTTGACTATCAGAACATATAAATGTCATGAATCGTTTGGTAACTACTGGCGCTAGCTGTCATTTGCTAATTATATTTATATTTCTGCTGTTAAAAATATGTTAATACTCTAGTAAAGATATTAACGGTTTTGAATTAAATTTTGAAATTCATATTTTAATAAAGATTTCTGCAATTTATTACATGATTCACATTTCAGCTATTATTATATGAAAGTAAAAACTTAAATCGATAACCGAGAACTGTTTTCGCTGTGTGTGTATGTGCGTAAAATTCCATATTTGAGCAAGATAAATTATATTATTTGCCTAACCACAATTTTTCAAGACATTTACAGCGCTAGATGGCAGTATTAGAAAAATCAGAAATGCCCAAATCAATGTTTAAAATAGCGTTTCATGTTTTTGAAATCGTAATTCTGATTTCAAGTGCCTAAAGCTAGAGTGATAGATGGGAGGAAATGTACACATACTTCGGTACATTCCATCCCACCTATTACACACACATACACACACACACACACACACATATATATATATATATATATATACACACACACACATATATATATACTACTGGTTTACTAGTTTCGTTGAGTGGATCAACTTCTTCAGGTATCACAATCAAAGAAATATACAAAAAATAACAGAGACTTAAAAATTGCATTTTGTACAGTACTAGTACAAAAGACAGTAGTACATTTTGAAAACAGTAATGCGAGCTTGAGTT
Organism: Typopeltis vanoorti; assembly: GCF_054136105.1. NCBI lineage: Eukaryota > Metazoa > Arthropoda > Arachnida > Uropygi > Thelyphonidae > Typopeltis > Typopeltis vanoorti. The sequence goes on along the minus strand of NC_143567.1, from coordinate 77,826,890 downwards.
CCAAATAAAAATTGATTACGTGCTGTCACGAGTGCGCCAGTATTGAATAGAGGCTATGTGTGCGTCAGAGAGATTGAAACTTAGGCCGTTATTGATATGGGAAGAATCTAAGGTAATTTCTCTAGATTCGACAATCTTTCTTTCAAGTTCATCATAGCACACATGGATATTAGAAGTTTGTGTCCAGTCCACAATGTGTTGGCGGCCTTCATCTGAGTTAACAGAAAAAAGAACGTGACTAGAGAGAGCGCTGGCTCGACTCCTGTTGTAGGAAATATCTCTAGGGTGTTCTTCCATATGTAAAAGGATGGATTTAGCAGGTTGGCCGTAGTATGGCTTTCCACAATCACATAAAATCTTGTAGACTCCTGGAAAGTAAGTGGGAAGATGTTTCTCTTTAGGGATACTAAGTATGCAGCGAAGTTTTGGGAACGTAGAGAAGCAAGTTCTGAAGTTAAATTTCTTGAGAATTTTAACTAGTTTTGGTGAAACAGAGCTGATTGTAAGGCAAGAAAATAAAGGCTCTGGGGGAAGAGGGTTCTTCAGAAACAGTTGAGTGACGGAAAGAAAGAAATTTATCAATCTCATTAGGAGAGAAACCATTATTAATAAAAGTCGTTTTAAGAAAAGGAGTTCATTTTCAATTTCTGTTTCTTCTGTAAGTAAACCGTAAGGGGTGCTTCATGGTCAAAGCTGTATAACTGAGAGGAGACCTCCACATAGTCTTTAAAGGAATGCGGAGAACCGACCAGGGCTTCTGACCTAATGTCCAATCCTCACCTTCTCGTGGTGCACCCTGTTTGGTATCTATTTGAATACTGAACGAACGAGGATGGGCTGGAAATTTGGGATTTAGCCGACCAAATTGTATTCTTATTGGTTAAACCAAAATAAAAAAATGATGGTACAACATGACAAAATTTCATGCCGGCTGGGGCGTCGCCCGGTTAAACAAGGCCCCCGTTGTTTTCGCCAGGGAACCAGGGCGAGCAGCGAAAAGTCAGCTACTGGAACAAATCTGAAAACACATCCCAACTCAATATCAACAGAGTTAAAGATCGGTACTATCAAAAAAAGAAGCTTGAATGGCAAAGAAATGGAGCTAGCTGAGGAATTAGATAAGTGCCAGATCGACATAATAGGGGTGACTGAAACAAAAAAGATAAAAACCGGTGAGATCTTTCTGAGCAATAAATACAAAATGTTATATTCAGGCAATGACAATCAAGGAAAAGAAGGAGTAGCCATAGTATTCAACACAAAATACGAGGCTAATCTTCTTGAATGGCAGGCAGTCTCAAGTAGAGTAATGTGGGCAAATATGAGAATGGGGAACTGAACAATGAGACTTATTTGTGCCTATGGTCCCACAGAAGGTTCTACTAAGGTAGAAGTGGAGGAATTTTTTGAGGCTTTAGAAAAAGCAACTGACACAATGAAAAAGGAAAAGTTGGTCCTTGTTGGGGATCTAAATAGCAGAGTAGGAAATGATTGTGAGACATACAAAAATATTTTGGGAAAATTTGGAGAAAAGAGCAAAGCTAATAATAATGCACATATCTGTTGGATTTCTGCTCAGGACATGGACTGGTTATTACTAACACCATGTTCCAACATAAAAATGCACAAATTCACATGGAGAGAAGAGGCAAGGAATAAGAAAAGTCTAATTGACTATGTTATTGTTGATAGTGATGTTTTCTCCCTGGTGCAGGACACCAGAGTGTACAGAGGATTTGAAATTGGAAGTGACCACTATTTAGTCTTGAGCAGGATAAAATTGAACTTCATATTGAAAAGAATGACATGCAAGAAAGTTTTAAAGCGAATAAAAGTTGAGCAGCTCTCAGATATGAACTTTAGACTAAAATACACAAAGATTATTGAAGAAAAAAATGAAAGAGTTTGAAAACAGGAATCAAACCCTGGAGATTCAGTGGCAAGCCTTGAAAAAAGCCCTGATTGATTCAGCTAGAGAGGCATGTGGTAAAGTTGTCTGCAAGGATAGAAAAATCAGAACTCCATGGTGGACACTGGAAGTTAAAGAGGCAGTGAAGGAAAAGAAGAAAGCATATCAAAAGTTCCTAGCAAATAAGTCAGCTTGTGCTCTTAGAGAATACAGAGACAAATGCAAGAATGCTAAACATTGTGTAAAACTAGCTAAGCAAAAGTCATGTGAGGACTTTGGCAAGAATATAGAAAATATCAAGAAGGTGGCAAAATATTCTGGAGGTTGTTGAAGAAGCTTAGTAATGGAGGAAAGAGTGCTGTAAAAGGAATTAGAGATGATAAAGGTGACACGAAAATAGGAGAAAAAGATATCCTTGAAGTATGGAGTAATTATTTTGAAAAACTGCTAAATGAAACAAGCAGTGATGACAGCAGAGTGGTAAAAAAACTGACCAGGCATGCAGTCAGGAATACATACATATCTGTACTTGAAGTAGAAAAAGCCATCAAAGGCTTGAAATGTGGAAAGGCAGCAGGAGTAGATGATATTCGACCAGAAATGCTGAAGAATGGTGGTATTAGAGTCCTACAGTGGCTGCACTGCATAGTTCAGAAAGCCTGGACAGAGGGACGGATTCCCGATGATTGGAGTAGAGCTCTCATAGTACCCATATATAAAAAGGGAAATAAAACTGAATGTGAGAATTACAGAGGTATTTCCCTACTGATGTTCCTGGCAAGTTCTATGCAAGTATACTTGACAAAACGGTTGAGAAGAATTGTGGAAGAAAAGCTTGGTGAAGAACAAGCTGGATTCAGGCCAAATAGAGGCCGTCAGGATCAGATCTTCACTTTACGACAAATAGTCGAGAAAGCATGGGAATATAACAAAGATCTGTATTTAAGTTTTGTCGATTTGGAAAAGGCATTTGACAAGGTGCCAAGAGAGAAGATATTCAATACGCAACAGTTATATGGTGTCAATGGAGCATTATATCAAGCAATACTTAGTCTTTATTGGAAGTCAGCAGTTAGGATTGAAGGAAGTACAGGAAGATGGTTTAATGTTAAATCTGGTGTGAGACAAGGATGTACATTATCCCCTCTGTTATTCATTATCTATATGGATCACATTATGAAGGAAAGTGGTATTAAACATGATATCAAAATTGGAGATGTTAATGTCAGCTCTTTGCTTTATGCGGATGATGTTATACTTCTAAATAAATCTGCTACAAGTCTGCAAGATTCTCTGACTAAACTGAATAACTGTTGTAATAGATATGGTATGAAGGTCAGCAATAAAAAGATAAAGACAATGAAAATAGGCCCAATCATTGAAAATGTCAACTGTGTTGTGAATGGAGAACCTGTGGAATAAGTAAAACATTTCAGCTACTTAGGCACGATTTTTAGTGAAGATGGTAAATTAAATATAGAAATTGACAACAGAATCAGCAAAGCTAGTATGGTGGGAAGTCAATTGAATAAATTGATATGGAATAAGAGAGAAATTAATCGGAACACTAAATTAGCTGTATACAAGACAGTGTTCAAACCAGTTTTAACTTATGGATCTGAGAGCTGGGTCAGAAGTAAAACACTTGATCAAAGACTAGAGACCGCAGATATGAGAGTCCTGAGAAAGATTAGAGGCGTGAACAGATGGCATCAATGGCAATATCATAATAAAAACGAGGATATTAGGAAAGAACTTGACATTGACAGCATACAGGAATGTGTTAGCAGAGCTAATCTCAGGTGGTATGGTCATTTAAACAGAATGGGCGAAGAAAGATTAGCAAAACAAGTGTTCTCTGCCAGGTTGGCATGAAAATGACCCAGAGGAAGACAAAGATATAGATGGATTGATACCGTACAAAGTGCCTTAGACGATAGAAATATAAGATCTGATAATGTTGGAGTCTTGACAAGTAACAGATTGATTGGGAGGAAAATTGTAGATAGGAAGTTAGTAATGATGTAAATTTTTTTCATGTAGTACTATCATATCCTGTACACCCCTTGAGGGTACATGGCAGGAATTTGATGATGATGATGATGATGATGATGATGTTTTAAGAAAAGGAGTTTATTTTCAATTTCTGTTTCTTCTGTAAGTAAAAATTTCACCCAGTCTGCGAAGATGGAAATAATACCAACTTTTTGCGGAGGATAGTGATGGGAAGAAGCATGAAGGTATGAGTAGGTTTTCTAAAAATTGAGAGTTTAATACTTTCAGAACATCTGGTAAGCTCTTCAGGTCTAGAAAGGGGAGGCATTCATCGGATTCCAGTTCGAAGGTAAAAGAGATTTTTTCATGAAACTTGTTTAAGTGGTCCAAAAATTAATTGTGGTTGTTGACACCGTTTTCCCAGATGAGGAATATAAATATATCGTCTATATAACGATACCAAAATTTTGGTTTAAGGGGGAAGGAGTTAATAGCTTTTTCTTCAAAATCGTTAAGAAATATATCTGCGAGAATCGGAGAGAGTGGGCTGCCCATGGCTAGACCTGAGTTTTGTAAGTAGATCTTATTGTCATATTTGTAGTATCCTGCCTTTATGCAATGGGAGAGTAAAGCAAAGAGTTTTTTTGGATAATTTGTTCTTAAGAAGATTATTAATAATAATGGTTTTATTAATAATGGTTTCTCTCCTAATAAGATTGATAAATTTCTTTCTCTCCGTCACTCAACTGCTTCTGAAGATCACTCTTCCCCCCAGAGCCTTTATTTCTTTGTCTTACATCAGCTCTCTTTCACCAAAACTAGCTAAAATTCTCAAGAAATTTAACTTCAGAACTTGCTTCTCTACGCTCCCAAAACTTCGCTCCATACTTAGTAAACTTAAAGAGAAACATCTTCCCACTCAGTTTCCAGGAGTCTACAAGACTTTATGTGATTGTGAAAAGCCATACTACAGCCAAACTGCTAAATCCATCCTTTTGCGTATGAAAGAACACCGTAGAGATATTTCCTACAACAGGACTAGAGCCAGTGCTTTCTCTATCCATGTTCTTTTTTTCTGTTAACTCAGATGAAGGTCGCCAACACATTGTGGACTGGACACAAACTTCTAATATCCACGTGTGCTATGATGAACTTGAAAGAAAGATTATCGAATCTAGAGAAATTACCTTAGATTCTTCAAATTACCTTCAATAACAGCCTAAGTTTCAATCTCTCTGACGCACACATTGCCTCTGTTCAATACTGGCGCACTCATGACAGCACGTAGTCAACTTTTATTTGGAACTCAAGCTCGAATTACTGTTTTCAAAACGTACTACTGTCTTTTGTACTAGTACTGTTATTGCAATTTTTAAGTCTCTGTTATTTTTTGTATATTTCTTTGATTGTGATACCTGAAGAAGTTGATCCATTCAACGAAACTAGTAAACTAGTAGTATATTTTTTAAATAAACCGTCATCTCTTTATCTCTCGGTATCAGTCATTTAAACTAATTAATAATATATATATATATATATATATATATATAATTAAATATGATAAATGTAATTATTAGATTTAACAACTAATTAGGAATAGTTTGCCAGTAATTTGCGGTATTGCATTTAGCAATATATATATAATACTAACCAACTATTCATAACTTGTTGATATTAAATGTAATAATTACATTTCCCAGAATATATACATAAATACTTCTGGGTAACGTATTTTTTTAAAAGAATATATACAAATTGCTACATCTGTTCATACTGGATGGACGAATTAAATACACTTCATTACAAAATATATAACTGATATTAATTTTTGTTAAAATAACAGAAGAAATACTAAGATGCTTATTTTTACATATTAGTCTAAAACAAGTAATCTCCAAATGGTAGAATAATGCTGGTCCACAGAAGCAAAGTTGTCTGTTAGCTCACGGCATTTCTAAAACTTTAAATTTACAAGGCAAAAGGAGCCGACAATGACATTTGCATTTTGTCTCTTCTCAAATAGTAAACAAATATATGGTCGTGAGTAGAGTATATATCCCATTTGCTATTTTTTTATATAGATCATGTTGCCTTTCTGTTGTGTTGATTTAATTATGGCCAAAAATGTTTTAATTCTATACACCAGAACATGTTTAAAGTGGGCCTCCAAGAATCGTTTAGTCTCCAGAGACAAACTTGGAGAGTGGTCTAAACTGTTTTTAATTTAACTATCGGAACACAAGCTTCATATTATCATACACAAGCTTCATAAAACTAAAGCCAACTGCTTCAATTTGGGAAAACACAATTTCGAAAGTTACCTGTTAGCGTAGCCGTTTGATATTATCAAAACTTTGGTTGCATAAAAGTAAAGCATAGTTCTCGGTTGAAAATATTTCACAACATTCCAAATCAAACTCAATCACCTGAATAGACGACTGAATATTTTTGTGTTCGAAATGTATTTGTTAATCAGTGAAGGGATCGTTGTTACCATTTTTGTAAATTACTGGATTAGGAGAATTCCAATTTTTTTTCAAAAAAGTAATAATAGAAAAGGATAGATGCGCGGACTAAGATGTTCAGTTCATTACCACGTTAAAAATCATTTAATATTTTTATTATTTTGCATCTTCACGGCTCAGTTGTCTGGTTTAGAGGCTTGTAACGCGGTTCCACTGGAACAGGGGTGAGTAAAGAGTTTCCCTCCAAAGCAGTTATTATATTCTTGGCTGTAAGTGTGGACATTTCATTCAGTGTGGAATCTTCAGCCGGAAGCAACGTGAGGTAACAGAACTACAAAGAAATAAAAAAAAGAAGTTAGATCATTAGTAAATGAGCAAGCGAGAGAATTATTTAAATAAATCATTTGAATAGCAATAGCAGCTATGTTTTGCTTAATCAAATATCGCTTTTATTTTCATCTTCGTATTAATTATAATTGTAATTAAGAATTGATTAATTATAGCTAATATTAATTGCTGATTATGTGACATAATCGTGCAAAAAAAAAAAGTGAAGTTAAAATTGAAACTAACATTACTGCAAACTAAACCTGAACAACACACAGCCAACGAAGTATGCTTTCTACCAATCAGTAAGTTTTCTGAGGAATATTCTGCCATTCTCATAAATGTTCTATTAGAAGATCGGAGGAAGTTAGATTACTCCATTTACCCCGTTATCTTTTAAGCGGGGGAAGTCTTCACAAAACCCGAGAGTCTGGGAGAGAAAACTTTGCGTCCTCCGTATAATCCCGGCTTTAATCCACTTCGCTTGTAGAGTTTTTACAAAGATTCGCAACTTCTTTAGTTGATATTCGAAAACGAACTTTCTAACTGAAAGACAAATATCACATGAAGCTCGCGACTGCCCTATTGAAAGCGCTGCATTTGGAGTGCTAATGAAATCAAATGTTGTTATAAGCGAAGCCTATGTTTGTATAATATGTATCGTATGCTTAGATATTTACAATGTTTTTGGAAGTGTAGTGCATTTTTGTATTGTAAAAAGAATAAGTTCGTAAATATTCTGATACATTTTCTAGGGAAAATCCTTTCCTTTTCTCTCCGAAATGCTCTATTTAAAAAAAAAAAATTAAAAAATATAGTAGTGACTTTGTCCCCTCTCAGCAACTCATTTTGATATCTACTTAAATGAAATAATAATAAAATGGAGTAAAAATTCACATCAAGGAATTAAACTTTCTCTTACTGTGAACTTAAACACTCTCCTTTTTGCCGACAACCAAATAATAATTACAAATTCTGAAGATAACTTACAGAAAGCTATCTTAAATCTAAATGAGATATCCAAAGATTATGGTATGATAATATCAACGGAAAAATCAAAAACTATGGCCTTTAAAGGACAAGATCCAGCAAGAACTAAAATAGTAATAGATAACAAGATCTTCGAACAGGTGAATTAATTTAACTACCTAGGATGTATGATCACATAAGAAAATGAAAAAGATATAAACATAAAAATTGCAAAATATTTAAAAATAACAGGTGTAATTAACTCTATATTTAAACGAAACCTAGTTCAAAAACAAACCAGGCTAAAAGTATACAATACATTAGCCCTACCAGTCTTAATGTATGGAAGCGAAATCTGGACAATAAAGCAAAAAGACAAACAAAGATTAACAACAGCAGAAATGAAGTTTATGAGAAAAACTGCAAAGTATACCCTATTTGATCACAAAAGAAATGAAGAAATTATGAAAGAATTAAACCAAGAACCAGTAATAGAAAAAATTAAAAAATATAAACATAATTGGATGGAACACGTTCAAAGAATGAAAACAGAAAGATTACCAAAACAAGCCTTAAAGTACAAGCCATTAGGAAAAAGAAAACCAGGACGTCCTCTTAAACGATTCAACGATGACTTCTAAGGCCGGAAGAGGCCATGCTAGGTCTAAATCCTTGATACGTATGATGACAGTAGTGACTTTGGCAGAAACATACGAATAATTCATCTCCTTTCTCATCAATTATAGCATTTTAGAATTTATGGCGTAGAATTATATAGACTTTTTTTTATCCATTTTAACAACACGGGAACGAGATCTCAACTTGCTTCGAATAAATTCAAGCGTAACCGAATTTTTAATTATATGTTACTTTTGTGAAGAAGGGCAAAAGGAATTTTTTTGCCCTTCTTCTAAAAAGAAAGGCAAAATTATACTCAGCAATTGAATCTACACCTTCCTCCCACTAATTAATCAATTTATTTATCTCTGGAAATATGCAAGTATTTTTACAAAGAGTTAAATATCATTTGGTATTAAAACATTTCTTACCCAGATTAGGGAGAGTAGTTAACTTATGATCTTTGGGCAATGGTTCAGGAGTCATCACATCCAGTCCTGCCGCGCTCTAATTTGCCCTGTTTTAAGAGCGTCATAAAGGTCGTCGTGCATAACAACAGCTCCTCTAAGAAAAATTAAAAGTGGAATAAGTTAAATTACAAATTTGACTCGCTAGTTATTATAATTTGGTATAGTATGAATATTTCAGTGCATACCGTAGTAAGCATTACATAATAATAATAATAATAATAATAATAATAATAATAATAATAATAATAATAATAATAATAATAATAATAACTATTATTATTATGTAATCCCACCAACCCATCATCTCCACCACTTAATTCTTATTTACGCACTGTACAAGTTGTCGAGTAATTAAAACGTGGGTAGACATTTAAGTAAAAGATAGTACAACGGAACACTTACAAGAGAATTTGAATTACATGAAATTTTCGCCAAATATCTGGATATCTTCAATATGAATTCGAAGTTTAAACAAACCACAAGTAGCATCACGAATACACAATTAGTTAAAACTGTCAATCACATTTGAAAAAAAGTAGAATAATTAGCAGTCCATGCTCTAAAGTTCCACGTAAATAAATACAAAATAATAAAGTATTTGTTTATTTTATTATTTAAATTTAAAAAATAATAATTTCTAAAAATAAATATTTGGTTTAATTAAAATAAATCATTTTTATTTATTTACTATAATTAAAATTTAAAAAAATATATCATTAGGACTTTTGACTAATATGTTCTCACTGTTGAACATTTATTATGTTACTTGTGTCCAGTTTAATTTTGAATTTATACAGAAGATGTCTTTGATACTTGGGCGAATATAAAATTCTAATGTTATTAAGTGTTCCGTAGTATTAATTTCTATTTAATCTGCTTTACACTTGCAAAATATTCTTTCTTCTCCTTGGGATATGGAGCTTTGTACGTTTGACGGTACAAAGTTCTATCCTATCCCAAGGAGATGAGAGGGGAAAAAAAAAAAAAAAAAACAAAAATAAAAACAGATGGAATAGCAGCAATCTCTGCACCTCCTGATTTGCTTATTAAATATTTATCTTCCTTAAAGTTCCTCGGATTATTTTACCGATGTGCAATAAACGTATCATCTCTTTAAGATTCTTGGGGCTTATTTCGATTAGAAGTATTGTGTGTACATGGACAAATATTACTTAATTTTTGCCTGCTCACCATGAAACACACATACCTTTATATAATCAGAGTAATCCTTGGGTGTAAAACCGAGAATGTATCCATAGGCTTCATTTTTCAGGCTGTTATAATCAATTATAGTCTAAAGAGAAAGGCAAAAACTGAGAAGCGCATTAGCACATAATTTTGGCTCATACATTTATCTTACGTGTGGGAAAAGATACAGATGAGTATCTTTATTATGACAATAATAAAGATACTCATATACGTTCGCATGACACCTGAAGAATGACAATATTATGACACCCGAATGAGTTCAAACTAAAGCGATGATAACATTCTGGGTATACCGAAAATGATGTGATGAACAGAAAACATGTTTCTGTCCAAATGTCCAAAGTTAACTTTGGACATTTGGACAGAAACAGCTGATACTTAAGACAAAAATATCGTTAAAATTGCCAAGTCCAACAGACGTGCTGTTATTTGTCAAATAGCTGCACGGTACAGGCGGGATATATCTAAACAGTATTCAGAATTGGTCTAAAACATCACATGACAATAGGATACCACGTTTGTCCAAAAAAAAAAAAAAAAAGAAAGAAAAAATAGTTGAGTCAAGGTGGGGAAAGAAACATCAGCATTGACTATACTACAGAAGTGGGGGAAAGTCCGCAGCATGGAATGATGAATCTTTCCTGCTATTTCATATGAATGAAAGGACAAGAATTTGGTGACACAACAAAACCATGGATCAAAGATAGATATACACTTTTCTCGAACTCCTTTTTGATACCAGCAGAGAAGTATCGAATAGCATATCTGAACATCATTATCGACTAAGAACACTCATTCATGCTAGCTATTCACCTCGCATGTGATTCAGGAAATGATTACAGAAACATAAGAGTGACATTATCTCAATGGATTGGCACCCTCCGTCATCGTATCTCATCATCTCAACCCAATATTTGGTATGTGGTGGAAAGGGAAGTTCGATAGATAGAGACCGCCAGCAAATTTCATAGAAATATAAGAATTTTTATACTATATATGTGTGTGTGTGTGTGTGTGTGTGTGTGTGTGTGTGTGTGTGTGTGTGTGTGTGTGTGTGTGTGTGTGTGTGTGTGTGTGTGGTTTTACTCCTTTTCCCAAGTAAGCAAACAGACAAGTAAGTCAAGTTTGCGCCTGCAAGTATTGCAAGTCTAGGTGACCCCCACACGTAGTGCAAGTCAAAGCAACTCGTGGTAAAGGTGGAATAAGCTCTGATCACTATTCTTATATTTTACCCTTAATGCAAAGCACATCTCCTGGAGGAGATGTATGATGCTATGTGTTAAAGGCAAGGGGGCCACTACTCAGACCGGTTTCGACCTTATTGAGGTCTCATCAGTGGGAGCCAGGCTAGGAATACCAAGATTTTAGTGGTACGGAACTCATAAGTATTTTACCAGAACACGTTACTATAACGTGTTTTAACCTTATTAAATAAAAATCTCAGGATGAAAGATAGATGCAGATACATCTATCATACATTTATACACATATATATATAGTTATACTTCTGCCTAGGATAGGATACCAGTGTTTCTGAAATGTCGAAGCGTCGATTTCCTGGCATAATATCAAGGTTATCCTGAAGACGTATGGTAATCGAATACTGTTAGCTGGGGGTCGGTATCCCTAATATATTTACAACTCAGTATATATAATCAAAATACCTTAACGGCATTGACAGTTTTCCCGAAACGCCTTACTCTTTACCCCGTAAATCGATTTCATCTTTTGTTACACATTTTTATGTTTTTACTTTCAAGGCCTTTACATTCCTTTCTTATCCTTCACAGTTTTTAATCTTAATATTTTTCATTTTTAAATTTTACAAGTTTTATAATGTATTTACTAATAATATCACATCATTCATTATTGGATTTATTCTCATCTTTCAATAGTATCCTAATATTTGTATGCTTTTAACTCTTTTATTCATATTTCAGTTTTAAATTTTAAAATTCAATGGAGCTCCCTCCATCTTACTCTCTCTGCCTATCGCAAATGTCGTACTCGTTCATCGCCATCTGCAATCTCCATTTCAAATTTCACAAATCGTTATTGCCAAAAGTACAACAAATATATATATGTTACGGTTAAAGTGATAAATCCGGTTATTATTAATAATTACCGGTTAAAGTGAATAATTAGAATTAATCACTTTAACCGGTTAAAGTGAATAATTCATAGAGGAGTCTGGTAAATGTAATAAAAACATGTTTACATGTTTTATATATTGGTTTTCATTCTCAATAGAATTTATAACAGCTTATGTTAGGTTAGGTTAGGTTAGTTTATAATGACAAAAAGTAAGGAAAGTACTTCTTTTGCACTCGATGAAATCAGAAATCATTATAAACTAACCTAACCTAACCTAACCTAAACTTACCTAACCTAAACTAACCTAAACAAACCTGGATGTCGCATGTCGAACCAGAGTGTAGTCGTAGTTTGTCGTGGGCAGATTAATGGGATGAAAGATAAACGTTGTTGTGGACCGAGCTTAATGATTATGGGCAGATAAATGGGGGATAACAAATAAAAGTTGATGTGGGCAGATGAATTGGGGATAATAGATAAACGTCTTTGCTCATCAGTGGAGAAAAACACTGATCAGTTCCTCTCTGATTTATATATTATCCCCGTTCATTTGCCCACAACAACTTTTATTTGTTATCCCCATTTATCTGCCCGCAATCATTAAGCTCGGCCCACAACAACGTTCATTTGCCCACAACAACTTTTATTTGTTATCCCCATTTATCTGCCCGCAATCATTAAGCTCGGCCCACAACAACGTTCATCTTTCATCCCCATTAATCTGCCCACGACAAACTACGATTACACATGCGACATCCAGGTTAGTTTAGGTTAGGTTAGTTTATAATGATTTCTGATTTCATTGAGTGCAAAAGAAGGTACTTTCCTTACTTTTTTTATAAACTAACCTAACCTAACCAAAGCTGGTATAATTTCTATTGAGAATGAAAACCCATATATAAAACCTATAAACATGTTTTTATTACATTTACTAGACTCCTCTAGGAATTATTCACTTTAACCCAGTTAAAGTGATTAATTCTCATAAATTATTCGCTTTAACCGGTAATTATTAATAATAACCGGATTTATCACTTTAACCGTAACATATATATATATTATAAAGTTTTTTCGCATCATAGTCGGAATTCGAACGCAGATCTTTCCAACCAAAGGGAAATGAAGGGAGTGTGTTATAAAATAAAATAATAAACGGATATAAAACATTTGGTGTGAGTTTAAAATAATTTGGCCAAACCTCTCTCGGGGTATGGATATCACAACGTATAACTGGTGGGTATGCTAACTTAAGGTAGTATCTTTTGATGCATGCTGAGTCGGCGATGATGCGTTGTTTCCGTCGCTTTACATTCTCCCCACACTTTATGGAACACAATGTGGAAAACATAACGTTAACATATAACACGTGTTCATCCCCGTATACAGCGGTTTATCCTCTAATACAGCAACGCTAAGCTTCCCAGACACGCATAAATTGAAAAATAAACTTCAATGGAAATAAAGTTTTAATTTTAATGAAATGTCTACTTTCATTACCGAATAAATAAGGACTTTGCTTTTACGGTTTTGACCATTTAAAATAAGATCACCAGTAAACATATTTTACCAACTTCCTGCTTATGACGTCTAGAACTAAATCTTAAAATGTATGCATTTTCACTTATTTCTTTTAGCGTTGCATACGGGGTCGTTAGCTGACATCGCGACAGTATTTGACAATCAATCTCAAAGATGAGAATTAGCACAGTATTCGATTTTTCTGTTATTATGCTGATATTACTTATGGAATACTTATTAAAGTACACTTACCAATGCGTCCCATTCCCACAATTCCAAAAACTGATCCAGCCAAACTCCTTCCAGTGGTGGAATAACAAGTAAACCATTCATCGCTGAAAAGAATCACAGAAAATAATATTTATACTGCGATTTTACAAAAAAAAAAAAAAAAAATCTATAATATACACCCATTTTTTTAAAAAGCATTTAATTAACTGTACATTTTTTAAATCAAGAATTCCAAATAGTATCTTTTTTTGAGAATTCCGTATCTGTCAAATTACTGAACTAGTGAATAGCATAAAGATTAATACGTATATGTGAGGAACCAGGATGATACAATTAATTACTATTATATCACGAATTCATTTTTTTTAAGCAAAGATGAAATACAAAAGCACTACGTTCATGCTGCAGTAATAGCGGGTTGTGGAGATAGGTTATTTGGAATCAGTTGAGGCAAGTAAGACTTAAGAGGCTAATGTATTATGTGTGCTAATTACTGTGCGACCACAGATGTGAGACCCTTCGACACTTCTGCGCATGGCAGTAGAAGGCTAATCCATTCGATATTAGGGTAATCAATGCGTTTCGTGGGATGAGTGTTTATTATTATACGTCGGAAAAGTAGCTTTTCTTTTATAAAAATTCTAGTTTTTAAAGTGGTAACTATTTTGCTTGTACAATAGTTGGAAATTTTTACGTATAAAGCACGTGATTTCGCGTGTTGGTGATGAATTCACCTTATTTCTCCCCCCCCCTTTCAACATGAATTGACTCTTCTTGGCACATTGCCAGCTGAGGTTCTCGTATCTGTGGTCGGACAGTACATGCGTTCTTCGATCTGGTTTGCGTGAAGAAAAGAACGAGTGGGAACCCTTTCACATTCGAATGAGACTAATTCAGAGGAAAAACCCTAAAGGCGCGTGTGTTAGACGAGATGCGAACCCAAATCTTTCCAATCAAAACAAGTCCTTAGGTGGTACTCATCGGTGTGAGACTACAACCTTGTAGGATTAGTAAAGTAGATTAAGCTGTGATTCTGGTGTAGTATTATTGTAAGTTGCAGTGAAATGGGTTCTCGGGCTGATTTGCATGTTTTGTAGGGGGAAAATAACTTGATTTGAACAATGGAGACAATTAAGGCTATGTTAATTAACATATACTGTTAATTAAATGTTAATAATCTGTTAACTACATTTGTACTGGAGGATTAAATATCTGCTATTTCCAAGTCTTTATAATAATTCCTCACGTACTAAGTGCAGTTCAAGCCGCGATTTTTTCAACCAAAGGGCAGAGTTCTTGTCTTCGTGTCTGTTTTCAGGGAGGCATTAAGGTGGGCAGTCTTAATCAAGATTGCCTCAATGCGTAAGGCTCTGAGGGTAAATTATACTTAACAAGAAATTATAAGTTATATTCTCATCTTCTTTAAGAAGATGAGAATATGATTTGTGCGTGAAGTAACCTCACAACTAAGCAACTTCTGGCAATCCGGAACAAGCTTTTTATTTTGTAGTTTTTTTTTTAATTTTATTTATTTTTCTACGCATTTTTTTAAACAAACAAGTCCTTATAAGCATCCATGTTATGCGTATTTACAGTAGCATTTACCGACTGGGCAGCCCTAAAAAGAAAAGGCAAATTAATAAATTAATTTGCCTTTTCTTTTAATTGTTCATTTAATTAACTGTTACATTTTTTTTCTTAACAAAAGATCGAATTTTAACAATTAGTGTGACACACAAAACCAACAACAACATTACACAACAGAAACAGGTAACAATACCAGACAAAGAATAGTCTGCCTATAGTTTAGTAGTTCGAGTCTCAACTTAGCTCCAGAGATCAGCTTAGCTTTGTCGTTGTGACATAGGAAACTCGAGCGATCGAGTACCCTTGCGATTGATTCAAGAGTTCACTTCCATTGTGGAGATTCAGAAGCAGACTTGTGTTGCGTGGTTTTTCTTTAATGCAATCCAAATGAACGGTGAGTAGGATGGCAGATTTACGTCAATGAATTTAGTAGAGAAGTCAATTGTTTATTTGAGAGATATTGTTTTATATTTAAACTTTTGAAAATTTTATACAGTATTTGATATTTGAAATGATTTGAGAAAATTATATGAATTATTTGTTTTGAAAATTTGATATCTGAAAATACAAAACCTGATGTTTTGTATTTTCAGCCAAACATTGTGGGGAAAACAAAAAGGGCAATTGGTAATTGGGAGTGATTCCAATGGGTATACTTAAGTTTTTTTTCAACCAGTAAATAATCATTAATACTCCAATCCTCTTAATTCCGACCAATTATCCATTTCAATGTCTCAATTCTCAATTTTTCAGTCAACAGATGCTTCGCGATGACTTGATTCGAGATCCTGCTCTTTCATACATGGACAGCTAGCTATATGTAGCCTATTCCAGTGCTACTAGAAATAAAGATCCACTTCTATGTAGTTTATGCAGTTTAATGTAGTTTATATATTTGGAATCATATATATATAAACTATCATTTATATATATGATATATATATATATATATATATATATATATATATATATATATATATATATATATATATATATATATATATATATATATATATATATATATATATATATATATATATATATTAAGGAACGGATTAAGGAACGGATCTTTGGAAGTGGAGTGAATAAGGTTCTGATATTGTATTTTTGCTAATCAGAACTTAGAACTTTTGCTGATTTGTGTGAAACTATACTTATGTAAGGAATAGATATATTGCCTTTGAATCTATTTGTTTCTTCTGAGTGATGTCTAGGAGGATTAAGAAGGAATTTGTTAATGATTTTCTTGGAATATCCATTAACTTCAAAAGAAGTTTTCAGATGGTTTATTTCTGTAAGAAGTTCATTTGGGTCATCAAGAAGAGAACTGGCTCTATATCCCAAGGTGGAAATTATTCCAAGCTTATGAGGAGGGAAATGATGGGACTGACTGTGCAGATACCTGTTGGTATGTGTGGGCTTTCTATATATCGATATTTTTAGTTTACCAGAAGAGCGAGTCAGTTTGACATCAAGAAAAGGCAAGGAATTATCCGTTTCAAGCTCGGCAGTAAACTTAATACTTTGATGCCGGCTATTGAGATGTTCGAGGAAAACCATAAGGGATTCATGTCCATGGCTCCAAACAATGAAGACATCATCCACATAACGTTTCCAAACTTTAGGTGTTAAAATAAAAGAAGAGATAGCCTTGGTTTCAAAATCTTCTAAGTAAATATTTGCGAGAACAGAAGATAAAGGATTACCCATAGCCAGTCCATGATTTTGTTTGTATATATTATCTCGAAATTTGAAGTAACAGGACCTGATGCAATGTATAAGCAAGGCTAACATTTTTTTGGATAACTTATCCTTGAGTAATGTTAGGACTTCATCTGTTGGGACATTAGTGAACAAAGAAGTTATGTCCAAGCTAGCCATGATGTCATTTTCATCAACTGTAATATCCTTGATGTATGTAACAAATTCTGTAGTGTTCTTGATAAAGGATGGTGACTTTCCTGAAAAACCTTTTAGGTATTTGGCAAGATATTTTGAAAGATTTTATGTAGGAGAATCTATACCTTCTACAATTGGGCGTAATGGGGTGTTCTCTTTAGGGATTTTAGGAACACCATATATGCGAGGAATTAACGGATGGAGAGAGCGTAGAGATAAACGAACGTTTCGGGATAATTCAGTCTTTGTTTTTAATAAGTTGTTTGTACGATTTTGAAGTTCACGAGTTGGATCTCTCTCAAGTATTGAGTAGGTATCATTATGTAGTAATTCAATCATTTTATTGTGGTAATCTTCAGCGTTCAGGATGACTGTTGCATTTCCTTTATCCGCAGGGAGGATGATCATATCCCTATTGTTTTTTAAACTTTTAATAGCTTTGCGTTCAGTTGAAGTAATGTTATCTGCAGGTGGTTTTGCGTTATTGATAATAAAGATTGATTCAATATGTAAAAGGTTTGCATCTTGTGGAGGGAGAAAAGAAGCAGCTTTTTCTATTTTTGTAAGTAGTGTCTCCTTTGGTATTAATTTTGGGGAAGGAATAAAGTTTAGACCTTTACTAAGGATGCTTTTTTCTACATCTGAAAGTATATAGGAGGATTTGTTGATAACGACTTTGTCAATATTGATATGCGGTTTTGAGTTCCTATTATTTTTTCTTTTCTTTTCTTTTCTTTTATAATGTCACCTGAAGAAGACTGTTACAGGCCGAAACTAGTAGTGTGTTTATATTAAAACCTTTTTACTTAAATCTCGGTTCTAGTCATTTAATTCTTCATAAAACTAAATATATATATATATATATATATATATATATATATATATATATATATATATATATATATATATATATATATATATATATATATATATATATATATATATATATATATTAAAAAATATATATTTATATATATATATATATATAAATATATATATATATATATATATATAAATTTCGTAGCATAGCTAAAACGTTAGCTATGCGAAGAAATATTTTTAATTAATTAGTCCATATATTTTTGTAAACTCACACCATTTGAAAACGGCTACTTTAATAAAAGTAGCCGAAATATCCATTTTTTATTATTTTTTAGTTTTTTAGTTAATTTATTTTAACTATTCACCAATATTTCATATATCATTAAGTTGATCTCTTACAAAAGTGGCTATTACGATCGGAAAACTAGCAGACTGATTGATCATTAGCAAAGGTGTCGCTGCTTTATGTAGTGATAATAAAATTGGTCCAAAAAGAAATTCCGATTAAAAAAAAAAAAAAGAAATCCTCACAATGCTAATGGAAAAGAAAAAGACCAAAAACTTTAGCTCACAAGAACTTTGAATCAAACACTGAAAAAAAATTTAAAAAATGAACTCATTCTATAAGGTTTTAAGGTTTTAATCCTATTTCTATTTCTCACTATATATATATATACAGTATATATATGTTATACGAGTTGCCATAGTGTTGTACTACCCAAATGATACCTTACGCTTGAACTCGCCGATAGTTCTTCGGCATGAAACTCTTTGATTTCGATAGATTTTGATCTCCGAGTTTCGTATTCGGCTTGGAAATAAAATAATGAGAGATTTATTATCCCCTTAATTTAATTTACGCCGCTGAAAAAATAGCCTCTTGGCTCTTTAAAATTAGCTTTTATTAGTTGACATTTGGGTGCCTGTGTACTCCTGTGGAAATGACGTTTGTATTCATAGCGCTAAATTGTAATAGGTTCGATTCCAGTCTTCAAATTTAGAAACTTTTCTTATTTAGAAAAACTGTTCTCACAACTCGCAACACTTACAGCAATTTGTAAGGAAAATTTGCAGTAGTATTACAATATTTGGAAATGAGTTCTCGAGACTGTATTTTAGAATTAACTGCAAAAGTTCAAAAAAGGAGCCACTGCAGCTCAGTCAGTCATCCCTTGGTAAAAAAGACCTCGGTTCGATTCCGGTCAATGACGTGAGGAACCTTTATCTGGTCTCTTTCGACTAAAGGTGAGTTAGCCGGTCTCATACGGAGGTAGGGGGATTTTTCTCCCGGAAATTCGGGTTTTTCATCCCCCCTAGAACAGGCAAACCTGCACCGTGAACACACATGAATTACTGTCATGAATACGTTCCAGCCATATGCCGGTCCTGAGCCCAGATAAAATTGGGGGAATTGGGGAAAGCAATGGAGAACTACCCTGTAAAAATCTCACCAGTAGTGAGTATTTTTCTTCTAGATACTTCGGGGGGGGGGGTCTGTCGTGGTTCAAGAAATGCTCATATTTGAACCAAGCTTAGATGAGCCTATATATCATTTCTGGGTCTAGCTCCCACTGATGAGACCTCAATCAAGGTGGAAACCGGTCTGGGTAGTGGCCTTTCGCATAGTATTATACATGTCCGTAAGGATATATGTATTGCATTATGGGATACTAAGGCAATTGACAGGACGTCATTAACCTCTATATACAAATTAGCCCTGTCGGGAAGTGACTTCACGTGCCAGCTTTGTTTGCTTACACTTGGATAAAGGATGAAACCAAGAATATGATTTATTGGCATCTTAATTTATAGTATAACCAAGTGAAAAAACTTTCAAGACTATATATATATATATATATATATTATTCATCAAAGTTTGATTTGCTTCCTCAGTCTTAAGAAAAGGCTGGTTATATTCCACTAATTCGAGCCCTACCCAAGGGCCTATGAGTTGTGGAAATAATTTCTGAAAATGAAAGCTGTGCCGAACAAAGCGGCCTTTTGCAGCTGCCCAATTTTAAATCCATCTAACTCGAGTGTTTCTAGAATGCTTTTTCAATGTTTTAGAGATGGCACCTAAAGCACCTATTATTATGGGAACAACTTTCATTTTCTTTTGCCAAATTCGTTCAACTTCGATTTGCAAATCGCGATATTTTGTGATTTTTTTTAATTTTCTTTGTCGTCAATCGGACTATCTCCTGGTACTGATATTTCGATAAACTTAACACCTTTGTTTTCACTTTTTTCAACCACTGTGATATCGGGTGTGTTGCATTCCAAGCTTTTGTCAGTCTGGATTTTGAAATCCAGAGTATTTTAGCTTTTTCATTTTCAACCACTTTCTGGTGAACTTTATGCTTCCAATAGTCTTTAGATACTTCAAACCCATACTTTTTACATAAATGCCAGCGGATTATCTTAGCTACGTTATCATGCCTTTTACGGTACTCAATTTGTGCGATTTTGCTGCATCCACTTATAATGTGGTTTTCTGTTTCTTCCTTTTCTTTGCACAATCTACATTTACTGTCTTCTTGAATTTTTTGTATTTTTGCCTTCATAACGTTGGTTTTAATGGCCTGTTCTTGTGCTGCAAAAATTACCGATTCTGTTTCTTTCTTTAGTGCTGCATTTCTCAACCATTGCCAGGTCAAGTTGCTGTCAGCGCTGTCCTCTATGCTGTGAAGGTATTTTCCATGCAATGCCTTATTTTTCCATCTTTCGGTTCTAACTTTTACTTGGTTGGTTTTGTATTCCAATTTTGTCTCAATGGGTTTAAATAAACCCTCTTTCCTTACCTCAATTAGAAATTTTTTCCGTTCTTTGCTGCAGATAATCATTTAAATTTCGTTTTTCTTCTTCAGTAATCTGTAATAATCCTCTACCTCCTTTTTTGTGTGATAGATATAGCCTATCAATGTCACTGCGAGGATTGAGGGCATGGTGCATTGTCATTAATTTTCGAGTTTTTCGATCTAAATCTTTCATCTCTAGCTGGGTCCATTCAACAATGCCTGCTGAATATCTCAGAACAGGTATGGCCCAGGAATTAGTTGCTTTTATCAAATTTTCAACATTAAGCAACATTGACTTAAGGAGTTTTCTTAATAGTCTTATGTATTCTTCTCTAGTTCTTTCTTTGATCTTAATGTGCAGAATTTGTGATGCTTCTAAAATCCCAAATATTTGTAGCGGTCTTCGAATTTTATTGCCTTCATTATTTCGCCATTGAGCAGCTCGATTTCGTTCATATCTTCAAACTTTTCTCTTGTTATTCCAGCAAAGTTATTCCTTAACACTGTGCACATTGTTGCTTAACAATGTGCACAGTGTTAAGCAACGATTCGAGTTCATTCTCTGATTTTGCATACAATTTCAGATCGTCCATGTATAAAAGGTGAGATATCTTTGCACTCTTTTGCGCAGTTTGATAACCATGAGCAGTTTTATTTAAAATTCTAATTAAGGGGATCAATGACAATATAAACAATAGAGGAGATAATGAGTCTCGTTGAAAGATGCCCCTTTTTATGACCTCTCTAATTTCTTCTCTATTTAGACCCAACGTTATTTTCCAGTTTTTCATGCTGGATTGCAAAACTTTTTGAACGTTTTCGCTAATATTGAATAGTTCTGTGCATTTTAAAATCCAACTATGAGGCATCGAATCAAACGCTTTTTTATAATCTATCCAAGCCATATGAAGGTTAGTTTTTCTACGTTTGCAATTTTTCAGAATCATTTTATCAATCAGCAATTGGTCTTTTGTGCCTCATGAATTTTTGCTGTTATCTTTTTGTTCAATTGGGAGAAGAGAATTTGCTTTAAGATAGCTGTATATTTTATCAGCTAGTATGCCTGTGAGTAGCTTAAAAGTTGTTGACAGGCAGGTTATTGGTCGGAAGTTTTCTGGGTTTGGACCTTTTTCTTTATCCTTTATGATCAAAAACGTTTTCTCTGCTGTGAGCCACTCTTCTTTGCTTTTTCCTTCTAAAACATCATAAAATTGGTTAGCAAGTCTTTCGTGTAAGCCTGTTAGATATTTCAACCAGTAGCCATGTAATTCATCCTTCCCAGGTGTTGACCAATTTTTTATTTTTATAGCTTGCTTTTGAACCATTTCAGTTGTTATTTTCAGTTGGTCCATTTTTTTGTTCTTGAGATTCGTTCGTAATATGTTCAGTCCACTTTGCCTTGTTATTGTGCCTCTTAGGGTTGACACATAGGTTTTTCCAAAACTTTAGTGTATTTTCTTTGTCTCTGTTATTTATATTTATATTTTCTTTAAGGTTATCATACCTACAGCAATCAATTTTCTTGTAAAACTAGTGCTGATTTGAGCGAAACATCGAATTTTGGTTGTACTGTTCAATGCGTGCACTGTATCTTCTTATTTTAGCTGCAACTGCAACTATGTTTTGCTTCACTTCCCCTAATACTTCATCAATAGGTCGTGTTCCAGTATTATATCTCTTTATGAGGTTATTTCGGATTTTTGTGTTTATCAGCTTCATTTCCTTAAGGTTTTTCAAATTGCTCACGTCTGCTCCGAGTTTAAGAATTTTATTCTCCAGTCGATGCTTCCATTTTGGTTCCTGAGCCTTACAGCTTTTGTGTTCACTAATCTTATATCCTAATTCAGATGTTACGACGTAGGCTACTGAGTACATATACACCAATAGTTCCAGTAGGAATATCCCTTGCAACTTTATTGGCCTCTTGTAGGAGTTCCTTCAGTTTTTGTTGAGGTACTTGTCTCAATACTGGAAGCCTAACTCGTTCCTGGTTGCTGTTCATTTGCTCGATAATTTTTCTTGCGAGTTCTTGTTCCTTATCTGATAGCTTCCTTTCAACTATTTGTATATTTTCAAAATTTTCAGCATTCTGCACGCTGGAATCTGGTTTTGCTCCATTCATATTCTTGGTCACTTCAAGGTCAGTACGGTCTCCTTTTACAGCTTGAGGTTTTAGTGCTTCCAGCTCAAATTCACTAAATACCTTGCGTTTGATAATGAAGCTGCGTTGCTGCATCAGCCTTTCGAATGAAATTTCAGAATTTGGGTGTCGTTCCAGCCAAAGTTGGAACATTCCTTTCTGAAATCCCCTAAATGATGGGTTTGAACTGTAGAAGCACTGCATGACTTGTCTATTTTCAGCCATTCTCCACTTTTTCCTAGTAAATACTTTCGAGTTCTGTGGATCTTGCTCCTGTAGCCCATTTGTCACTGGCTGTCCAGGAAGCCTAACATCCAGTGCGGTCCTTGGTAACCCGCGCGACCACCGCGTATAGAGTTCTGATTTGTCTTCATCATTTTTAACTCGGGGTGGGCTGGTGCATGAGATAAAAAAATAGATAAATAGAACACAATCCTGTTTTAAAGATTTTATTTATGAATTTTAATAAGATCAGGCCTAGGCAAGCTGCATGTTTCTTCACATATTTAAATCTGATTTCGTCGATTTCTGGGCCTTTATTTGATTTGGTTTGATGGATTACAGAAAGGAGTTCTGTTTCTCTTGTGGTTGGGTACCACAAAGTCTGTTTTTCTTGTGGTCCTCCACTAGGATCACAAAAAAAAAAAAGCATAAAGTGAGTGGAGGAATCTTTCTCTGAAGTTCTTAGAACAGACACTATAAAATATTAGTTCAAGTTATTTACTAGTTGTTTGAAAGGTTTGGCATCTTTCATGAATTAAGCTGGTTTTATGGTTTCAGATGAGGTACCAGTGGAAATACTTTCGAGCATACTTTATTCTCGAATTACCTTAATTCTCAATAGAAAGATTTCAATTCATAGATTTCCGTTTAATTATTAGGATTAATATATATATATATTATTTTTTTCTATGGAATATCAAATAAAGAAGATCGCCCTACAAACAGATCAAATCAACTTGGGTTAGAACACATGTTCAACATGGACTATCGTGCTCCTAGTAATACTCTCGGAATATTCGGGTTGTGCTTTAGCACAGAGTCAAGACAATTACAAGAAGTTTTTGCAAAATATGGTACAATAAAACATATTCGATTAATCCGTGATGCTCAGACTGGTAGATCAAAAGGATTTGGATTTATTGTGTTCGAGAATATAGAAGATGCAGCTGTGGCAAAAGCACGATGTACTGGTTTAAAAATTGATGGCTATACAATTAGGTTAGATTATTGTACTCAGCATTCGCGTATTCCTACAACTAGTACTTATGGTCATCTTTCACCATCTGACTTTTATGGATCACCATCCTGCTCCTATTCGTCCGGTAAGTATTGGCACTACTGAACTTCAAATGACACTTATATGTTTTTGTTAGGCTTATATTTATATAAATTTGAATGTCACATGGAGGTAGATATAATTTTCTTTAATCCAGTATATGTTACAGTGATAATAGTAATAATAATACATGCAATAAGTATGTCTTTGCACACTGTAAAGAATGTTTTTATGTTACTTTAAATAAAAGAACCCCCCCCAAAAAATCACCATTCAACCACAAATTCACCATTGTGAGAAGTGACCACAATGATGAGATACTGTTGAATCAGTCAGTACAATATCATTTTTTTTACGTCGCGGTGTGGGCAACGCACTCCAAAGTTATTACAGAACTGAAGAGATAATAGGCGTATCCAGAATATTCACGAATAACTGAAAAAAAAATTAATATGATAGTGATTAGGATTCTTATTTGATTTTCTATCATTTTTGATCAACACCATCAAAATTGACAGAGAAATCCCATCCCCCCCCCACAAAAAAAATCAGCTAACACCTTTTATTCCCTAATAGGGAGTAGGCGAGGCCTTTATACCCTATCTAGCTTTTGGACACTGAGTGGGCAGTTCAATCTCCACCGGTAGCCAATCAGAGTTAACTGGCCCATGTCTATCACTAATTACAGCAGCCAGCGATGAAGAGGCGGGCAAACAAGTGCTGCCATCTCTTGGTACCTAACCCTAACAAGATATGTTACTGTTGAAATAATGTGGGTACTACAGTCGATTTTCTAATTCTAATTTCGGTTATAAATATACGATTATAACTACCAATAAAACCAAACTTCTCAGGAGTAGAAACCGACTATCTCTGCTAAGATTTCGCTGAACAGGGAAAGAGTATTTCAATCTTCATGATTTAACTATTTAGGTAATGTGATTGCAGAGGATGGTAGAAGTCTACGAGGCATAAGATGTAGTATATTAACTGCAACGGAAGCTTTAACAAAGATAAATATATATATATATATATATATATATATATATATATATATATATATATATATATATTTATTCTTCTCCAACATAAATTTGGAACTACGAATAACAGTCATAAAATCATATGTCTAGAATATCTCTTCATGTAAGATAAACGCTGACCTTGTGAAAATAAAACATTGAAAGAATGGAAGACTTTGATTTAGGGTGTGGACGAAGAGTACTCAAAATGATATAAGCAAGTGAACATTGAAGAAATACTCCTCCAACGAATAACTGAGTTTTGAGAAATCATGAGCACAGTAGAAAATAGAAGAGGAAAGTGGGTAAAACTTATTCTGAGGCAGAGACGTTTTATGAACATGGTTTCATTTTCATCAGCTTCCATCCAAAAATGATTTTTTTGGGTAAGAAAGATGATGCATAAAATACAGGTTAAAAGGCCAAAACAGAAGTTTCTTGAACAAGAGATTACAAAATCAAAATGCCACAGCAATGACTAGAAAAAAGTTGCAATGGATAGGAGTGAATGACATCTGGTACATTCTTTTTCCAGATGATTCTGAGAACAAGGGAAAGGTTCATTAATTATCCTCAAACATACAATAGTGGAAAGAATCATTGAAGAATCTCCTCGTATGGCTTGCTTCCTACAGACAGGATTTCAGTTTTCCTGGCGATATGGTAATTAATTTATTCTAAGAAAGGAAATGATCTGTTTCACCAATTCAAACAGTGAATTTCATTTTGGGATATTGGTTGTTCAGAAGACTAAAAATCAATAAAAGATTGTTGATTCTGACTCCATCTTAAGAACACGTCATCACTGTATATATGTTTCTATAACGTCGGTATTCTTTCAAGGCTTTTTTTCAGAAAATTCTTCCGTATGGATGTTGGTTCTAAGAAGAAAGAACGCCACCCATGGTTACTCCTGAGTTCTGTTTAAATAGAGTATTATATTTGAAGTAACCTGACTTGATACTGATTTGAACCTCCCAGATGAGTCTTTCACTCCATGTGGTCTTGGGTAATAGATATAATAATATAATAATAATAAGCAGGGCAATGAATTTTTAGGAAATTACTGGAGGAATTATTTGTAAACTGAAAATTATTTGTCGTAAAGTAAACAGTTGCCCAATAGGACTGTTGACAAATAAGGTGGTCTTGATATCTTGTTGACGTTAATGGAAGGGAAAATGTTTTGAGGCTTTCTTTTATATCAAAGCTATTTGAATTCTGATCGTGATTGTTGAGATGTGAAAATTAGCTTGAATGAGGTAGCTGGTCACATACGTAGTGGAAGGGTTCGGGATTTTTCTCTTGAAAACAGCAAAGAATATACGCAATTTATCTATAACTTGATTATAACAGGACATCGATATTAATACGGAGAAGAAAACAAAACGATGATGATTAAAATTTATAAAACTCATTAGTTCTAGGGGGAAAAAACTATGTATTCATATCCTAAATATTTATTGCTACGCTATGAGAGGCTGTTCAGCCTAAAGTAAAAAAAATATTTGTTATAATATTGTTTTTATTGTATAATTTTTATTATTTTATTAAATATTTTAACTTTTATTCTTAAACCAACATAAGAGTGAAACATTTACAAGTAGTGAACGCAATAATGGGAAAAAAAAAATCTTAATCCAAACTTGCGGACCAATGATTGTTCTCAATAGGTTTCCTGGGGCAAAAATTCAAATGACGTCATAGTAAACCATAAACAATAAACGTCAGAAGCCCTCTTATAAATACTCGGTCATTCAGAGACACTTTGAATGTTTTGAAAACATTCCCTGATAACGATTGTTTCAGACTTTAACCAATGGCGAAGATGAACTTCATTTACTTTGTTGTTTATTACCAATATTTCAGACAATCCCTAGCTGTAATCTATGTCAGAGAGACTTGTAACATAGCTTAAGATGAAATAAGATTTTTCAGGGTTGATCTGAAGCCATGTTGTTATCAGCTTATGACATTTCCTTCCAGCTTCAGCTGGAAGGAAATGTCATAAGGAAGGTGAGGGACTTTAGATACTTAGGTTCGACAGTGGAAGAAGATGGAGGGGCTCAGAAGGTAGTGGGATGCAGGATACAAGCGTGATGGAGGAACTGGAGAGAAATGGCTGGAGTGCTATGCGATAAGAGGGTGCCGATCAATCTGCAAGGCAAAATCTATAGGACAGTAGTGAGACCAGCTATGACGTATGCTATGGAAACTGTGATCCTGAGTAAAAATAACATCAGCAGGATAGAGGTAGCGGAGATGAGAACGCTTAGGCGGATGTGCGGTATGACCAGAAAGGATCGTCTCAGAAATGGCCATGTGAGGGGAAAGGTGAAAATTATGAACTTAGGAGCAAAGATACAGGAGGCAGGGTTGAGATGGTTTGGTAATGTGATGAGGAGGGAGGAACTGGAGAGAAGAAAGGTCATGCAGATGGATGTGCATGGGAGGAGGAAGCGCGGGCGGCCAAAGAAGAGATGGAGGATGTGGAGGAAACTCATCACAAACAGCGACCCTGCTTAAGTGGGATAAGCTTTGAAGAAGAAGAAGTTAATGTGAAGCACATGTTACACTTGATAGGACTGGGAGCGTCTATGTCTCAATATACATAGTCTGCGTTTGAATCTGGATTCATTGAAGTCACGATTTTATCTTCCCTGTAGACTTCACGTAAAAGACAAGCTATATTTGAAATGTAAATGTCAGATATAGATTATCTCTACTTCTATAGTCCAAATTACATACAATAGCGACCGTCCAAGTATAAATATTGAGCTTATGCAAAAGATGGCCCTATCAAGCAGTAATTAGGAGAAGAAACGTGGATTGTTTAGTAGAATTCAGGTTCCGACATGGGTTACTTGGGTGCATGGTCAGCATTAGTACCGACTGTTAGAGGTTGCCCATTTGTTGGTGACTGGGAGAGCCTTATCCTCATTCTCTCTATCGTAAGAATTACGAGGCATTTTATGAGGATTGCTATGTGTTTTACGGGAGGTATGGGGGAAACACATAGAGGTCGTAGAGGAGGTCTAACAGATGGAAACATCTGACTCACACATTTATGCTTCATCGTGCTTCTCTAGTGAAATGAGAATATGTCGTATTGGTGTGTGAAGTGAGGGCATGCAATGGAATGTCCTATCGAATAGTAATTAGAAGAATATATGGTGGGTCGTACACTAGAATCCAAGTTCTAGTGTCGGATGTCAGGGTACAGGGAGCGTTTTGCGTCAATGTGTTTTGTTTCGGGTATTATTTATTGATGCTTTTTACAGCTTTGAAATAAAACTTCAGTTTCAATGTTCAGAACATTCCTACTGCAGTATTCGAGCGAGGCACCAACTTCAACCCGCGGATATTTGCTTCCAACAAGATCTCACAAATGTTAAGTAGCAAGACGAGCGCATTTCGTGTGCTCTTCAAATCATAGTTGCATAATACTATGTATTGCAACAAGTTTAAAA
Source organism: Typopeltis vanoorti (assembly GCF_054136105.1). Lineage (NCBI taxonomy): Eukaryota > Metazoa > Arthropoda > Arachnida > Uropygi > Thelyphonidae > Typopeltis > Typopeltis vanoorti. The sequence goes on along the minus strand of NC_143567.1, from coordinate 77,798,068 downwards.
ATTTTATACCAAAATATTTGAACATTTTGATCCAGTTGCAGTTCCACCGATGAGGCATATGATGGTTTTTTTTTGTCTGTATTAATGATGTGTGCTTTTGAATGCACATACTCCTGTATATTTTCTGCCTGTTTTTCAGTCGCTTCTTGTTTCATTTAGCATTACTTCAAAATAATTTCTCCAGAATCCTCTGGAATACTACTTTATCTTCAGTTTTCATTGCATCGTTATTATCATTAGCTCTTTCCTCTCTTTTCATGATTTTTCAATAACCTTCAAAACTTTTTGTCACTCAGCTTGAATAACAACACCTTTAATAACCCCTCGTATTTGCTATTTAGAAGAATGTTATCTGTTTTTTTTCCTTTACCGAAGCCACGACTATTTCTCGGCTGCCTTTAAATATTGTATTGTTTTCTCACATTTTTCTTTACATTCTATGAGATCACATGCTGATTTACTTGCTAGGAACTTTTCGGTATGAGTCTTTGAATTTTCCAAGATTATCCCTTAATACAGGACTGTTATTATCTTTATCTTAATCCAGAACCGATTCTCCGTGGAATTCTGATTTATTTCTGCTTGCATACCACTTCGCCAGATGTCCTCTGGCCCAAACAATCAATATTTTCTTCAGGGTTTGCCAAGGTTTGGTTTCTGTTCACATTCTTCCACCTTTTCTTGCATATTTCAGAATACCGTTCATCTCAAAACGTTGCTCAACTTTGGTCCAGTTTAAGCATTTCTTTGTTCAATAAGATGTCAGCAACCTTCTTGAGCGAATCAAAAAAATTCCTCCCTAGTAGAATCTTCGGTGAGACTAAGTAGAAATAAGTCTCATACAATTCCTTCTATTCTGATTTTTGCCCACATTACACTTCTTGATATTATCAAGCTATCAAAAAAAAGCCAGCATATTGCAAAGGTAGCGTAGCCAAAACAACACACCAGATCAAGTGGTTGTTGAAGAACGCACTAGCAAGCAGGGATATGGAAATTATTGTTCCCCTTTATCAGGCTTTAAGAAGGCCACATCCGGGCTGCGCTCAGTAGCCCGGATGGCCGTCTTTGTCACTGGATTCTATGGGGAATGAAGTGTCGTGGAAAGGATCCGGAATTGAGTGACAAAGACTGTGGAAGTTGTTTATCGTTTATCATACAGAGCTTTTATAGTTTATCCTCTCCAAAAATTTGGAGTTTTATAACAGTATTGTAGTACTACAAGGTATTTTTAATATGGTATTTTAATTCGCCCTCTTATCAAAAAGTTCGGTTAGCTTTTATGATGTTATTCATAAAAGATATTCATATATTAGATACAATAGTAATAATTTATTATAAATTTATAATAATAATAATAATAATATATTATAACTTATAATAATAATTATAATTTATAATTATAAATCTATACTATCCATTTATCATATTAATATAATATTACTATTATATTAATATTATAGTACTATTATTATAAAATAAAATAAAATATCAGATAACGCCTTTATTCCCTTATAGGGAGTAGGCGAGGCCTTTATACTCTATCTAGCTTTTTTGGAGACTGAGTAGGCAGTTTAATCTCCACCGGTAGCCAATAGTTGGCCCATCTGTATCACTAATTATAGCAGCCACCGATTAAGAGGCTGGCAAACAAGTGCTGCCATCTCTTGGTACCTAACCCTAACATGATATGTCACTCACTGAAATAATGTGGGTACTACGGTCGATTTTCTTGAGTTTACGGGAGGAAAAACCCGCTTGCCCCTGCCAGAGATCGACTAACTCGGAATCGGTCGAAGAAAGGCTTAGAAAAAGTTCCTCCAGTTGGCGACTAGACTTGAACTTAAGTCTGAAAATACATAATATTTAAACAATAAAATAGTAATATATATATATATATATATATAATTGTTATTATTGTTCATATTTACTCGGAAGATAATGTTATAAAAAATTAGTTTGAATGACTATATACCGAGGATGAAAAACAACAAGGTTTAATATTAAGATACAACTAGTTTAGTTGAATGATTCAACCTCTTGAGGTATCACAGGCAAAGAATTATACAAAAAATGACAGAGACATGATAAAATTACATCAACAGATCTAGTATAAAAGACAATAGTACATTTTAAAAACAGGAATGCAAGCTTGAGTTCCAATTAAAGTTGACTACGTGCGTGAGCTGCCACGAGTGCGCCAATTCTGAACAGTGGCAATGTATGCGTCAGTGAGATTGAAGCTAAGGCTGTTGTTAGTATGGGATGAATCTAGAGAAATTTCTCTAGATTCGATGATCTTTCTTTCGAGTTCATCATAACACACATGGATGTTAGAAGTTTTTGGCCATTCTACGAGGTGTTGGCGACCACACACACACACACGCACGCACGCACGCACACACACACACACACACACACACACACACACACACACACACACACACACACACACACACACACACACACACACACACACACATATACGCGCGCGCGCGTGTGTGTGTGGAAAGTTTTTTACCTTGGGTGTACTATACGTTAAAGATACCAAGGAATTTTACAAATTGGGTGTTAATCATTTTTACCCAAGTAAGCAAACAAGCAAGCAAGTAAAGTTTGCTCCCGAAGTATTTTCAGATCTGAGGCAACTTGTGGTAAAGCTGGCATAAGCTCTATGGGGAACGGTCACTATACAGACCGGTTGCGACCTTTATTAAGGTCTCATCAGTGGGAGCCAGACCCAGACGTAGCGATACCATTACTTCAACCTTGGTATTACCACTTCTGGGTCTGACTCCCACTGTCGAAACCGGTCTGGGTAGTGACCCTTCCCATTATAAATAGCATTATACATGTCTGTAAGGATATGTACTTTGTATTATAGGATACTTAGGCAGGTGATCAGAACTTATGCCACCTTTACCACGATTTGCCTCAGATCTGAAAATACTTCAGGCGGAAACTTGGCTTACTTGGAAAAAAGGATTAAAACCAAGTTTATTAAATTTCTTGGTATCTTTAAAATACCAAGACGAGACTTATTTTATTGTTTATATATTATGTATTTCAGTATATTATTAAAATATTAACAATGATGATTTTACAGATATTTTTACAATACATAAATAACTAATATATATGTAGATTATATATAGATTAATAATAGTGAATGAAATGAATAATTTACAGTTGCAGTAAAATAAAATTACATTTTTACAGCACACATACACACACACAATTTTTTTAGAATACACATACACGCACTTTATGTACACCATCTACCAATAATGGACACCCCTGTTATTTGAAGTTATAGAACATTCCAGGTTTGTGAATAAAAAATAAATAAATAACGGTATAATAAAAAAAATGGCAACACGAGGTGAACTCAGTGGCTTCGAGAGAGAGAGAGGTGTAATTGTGTCACATTGGTGGCATTGCCACTCAAATGGAGCATCTAAAAAATCAATGGTTGGCGATGTGATGAAAAAATGGAAACGTTTTAGCATCACTAGTGGAGGAAAATACCCAGAGCAGCCGCTGAAAATAAGTGAGAGAGATATGAGGGTGTTAAAAAGGGGTGAAACGCAAAAACTGGCTACAATCTGCACAGATCATTTGTGATGAGTTCCTGAGCGCCGGTAACACCATGGTGAGCATTAATACTGTACGAAAAGAACTCCATTTATTGGATTTTCACGGAAGGACAGCGGCACAGAGCCAAACATCACAACAACGAAGAAGGCGGCTCATCTGATCTGGTGCAAAAAGTGTGGGAAGTGGACAAGTGACCAGTGGAAAACGGTACTCTGAAGCAATGAGCCGCCTTCTTCGTTCTTGTGATGTTTCCTTAATCCTGGAAACAGGATTAATTAAACAGCAGGTGACAAGATAAGCAATCTTAACTCTAAGAACAGTTATCGAAAGATTTTGAGAAGAATCAAAATACTCTGATAGTCTTTCTTGACTTAGAGAAAGCCTTCGATTGACTGATACCAAATGTTTCACCTCCTAAAAACAATAAAGATTGGAGAGATAGAAGGCTCATATTTAATCTTTACAAGCACCAAGAAGCCCTAATAGAACCAGTCAGCAATAAAACAAAAACCGCAATAGAAAAAATACGTAGAGGTGTAAGACAGGGGTGCTCTCTTTCACCCGTACTGTTTAATCTTTACACTGAAGATGCAATAAATAAATCGAAAGAACTGATAGAAACAGGAATTAAGATAAATGGAATTGATATTAACTGGCTACGGTTTGCGAATGATATAACAGTTATAGCTGATAACGAAAACAAACTGAAATCCACCCTGACAAAGATGGAAAAAATTTTCACACAGTACAGCCTAAAATTAATTATAAGAAAACAAAACTATTAATTACAAGTAAAGCATATCCAATGAAAATAAACCTGGAAATAAACAAAAACCTAATACAACCGGAATCCTCTTTTAAATATCTTGGCAGTCTTATCACAGAAGATGGAAGAAACCAATCGGATATTAAAGCACGAATAATCCTAGCCAAAAAAGCATTCTATAACAGAAGAAACATTTTTACCAGTAAAGGGCTCAGCATCCAGCTCAAAAAAAGGCTAGTGAAAACATACATATGGAGCATTGCATTATGTGGTTGTGAGACCTGGACGCTAACAAAACAAGCCATTGAAATGTTGGAGGCATTTGAACTTTGCTGCTGGAGAAAGATGATGAAAATTAATTAGACAGAAAGAAAAGTAATGAAGTTCTAAATACATTTCGTGAAGAGCGGTCATTAATGGAACGCATCAATAAGAGAAGAAAAAAGCCTAAGTAGACACCATCTGAGGCATGGGAAACTGATTACAGAAATAATGGAGGGGACGGTAGAAGGAAAGAGACCACGAGACAGACCAAAAAATTCATATATATAAATAACATAATGATGCTAACCGATGATAAGAGTTATGAAGAAATAAAAAGGTCACAAGACAGAATATTATGATGTACTGCTATAACTAACCAATCTTCGGATTGATGCACCAAAGAAAAAGAAGATAAGGCGGCATTAATTGCGTCCGTGAAATCTTTTAACAGAGATGTTAATCTCTTATTATTCTGAAAAGAGCACTGCGTGTTGGGGATGATGTAAAATTTCTCTCCATATGTTACTAGTTTGCTAAGCACGATCCGCTCCTTAATTTGATTGATGATTAGTAGTTTTGCTATGGGCCTATCATAATTGGTTACATTTCTTTTTTCCATGTTTGTATATAGGTGTGATTATGGCAGCCTTTAACATATTGGGAATTTATCCTGTTTTAAATATTTTATTTATGAATTTTAATAAGATCAGGCCTAGGAAAGTTGCATGTTTCTTCACATATTTAAATCTGATTTCGTCGATTTCTGGGCCTTTATTTGGTTTGGTTTGATGGATTACAGAAAGGAGTTCTGTTCCTCTTATGGTTGGGTACCACAAAGTCTGTTTTTCTTGTGGTCCTCCACTAGGATCACAAAAAAAAAAAAAAAACATAAAGTGAGTGGAGGAATCTTTCTCTGAAGTTCTTAGAACAGACACTATAAAATATTAGTTCAAGTTATTTACTAGTTGTTTGAAAGGTTTGGCATCTTTCATGAATTAAGCTGGTTTTATGGTTTCGGATGAGGTACCAGTGGAAATACTTTCGAGCATACTTTATTACCACTTTCATTCTCAATAGAAACATTTCAATTCATAGATTTCCGTTTAATTATTAGGATTAATATATATATATTATTTTATTTCTAAGGAATGTTAAATAAAGACGATCTACCTGCACACAGAACACGCCACCTTGTATTAGAAGAAAAATACATTGCGAAGTACAACGAAATTATGGTTCTCGGGGACCTGCACGGCTGCATAAACGAATTAATTGATTTGCTTTACCAAGAGAATGCAATGAAGGAAGATATATTAAAAATCCTCGCAGGGGATGTTATTGAAAAAGGATGGTTCAGCCGAGAAGTTATAAGATTCATCAAAGACCATCAGCACTCAGTCATATCTTGTTGTGGCAATCATGAACAGAAGGTTATCGATAACTACAACAAAGAACCGTCATATTTATATACAGATAAGGATATTGAATTACTGAGATCCTTTCCTTTAAGCATTAGGATACCTTCGCTAAATGTGTTAATAGTTCATGCCGGTGTGCTCCCAGACAGAGCAGTAGAAACAATGTTTCCACGTGATATATTAAATATGAGAAATGTACTTTATCAAGAAGAAACACGACGCTATAAAGCATTATATGAAAGCAAGAAAGGAGTGCCATGGGCAAGTGTATGGCGGGGCCCAGAGCACGTGTTTTTCGGGCATGACTCGGAAAGAGGGTTTCAACAATACCCGTTTGCCACCGGGCTGGACACCGCCCTTGTATATGGGAAAGAACTAACAGGAATTTACATCATGGGGCCCAGGAAGGGAAGAATATGTCAGATCAAAGCGGAAAAAAGATACTACCCAGGTAAGGATTGTTTTTGTATTTAATAAAGTTATTTAGAATTTATTATTTACAGTGGTGGCATTAAAAGATACCATTCGAAGATTATAATGTAAATCCCTCATTTACATTACACCATTTAGTTTTTTAAGACGTGCATTTGATTAGTACTTTTAATTATATCTATTACTAATGTTTCCTATAGCTAGAATTTTTCTACAGATGTAAGGTCGTTACACCGAAGGTTCTGATATAACCTCTTTCAGGTCCTTCAGCGTTTAACATTAAGGAAAATGATAGTTTTCTTACTGCAGAAGTAAAGGGAAAGTGGCAATCATAGTAGTTTCCGAAATATCATTAGGTGGTTAATTAGGTGGTTACGTTTAGCTGCATAAATTGTTAGTTCCATGAATTAAGTAGTTGATTGTAACTCCATGAATTGTACAGAGATGTTTGACGACTTTGGCTGATTGCCACAATAAAAACAAAAACTGTTCTTGGATGGGGGGGGGAACTAAAATAAATACATATATATATATATATTAACCATTTTCTTTTGAGTTGTGCTACTATTGCACCAACAAACGATCAACAATTTGTAACTTGAGTCTCATAAAGTTCCAAGGTAATATTAGGATCAGTAATTTGAAACAAATTCCATTAAACACGGACTTGCTTTATATTCATAAATTCAGGAATATGTAGAAACTACATTTTAATCTTTAAAAACATAATTGGGATAAATATAACTAACAACAAGGAATTAATACCAAATAATTGGTGTACAAACAAACAAATTTTAGAAGAGAGTAGTCACTCTTGGAAAAAAATTTATTCCTTCCATAAATCAACTTCTAGACCAGTATTTCCCAATGTTTTTTGGATCATGCCCACCTCAACGCCTCAAAGATTTTGATGTCCTCGCCGACAATGGCGGGCGTTTTGAGTATATCAGTGACGAGTGACGAATGCAACATCATTTTCTAATTGCCCCCCAAAATATTCAAATTTCCCCCTGTGGGACGTACATCCCACGATGAGAAACACTGTTCTAGACTGTTATAAAAGCAGGCTTGACATTGGAGAATTGCGTTGTTGTTGTTCAAAAAACATTGGAGGTCACTGGGCTTCTTTTTCAAAATCGAAATGGAACTCATGTGGCTAAACGACAATAATTCCACCTGATATTATTATTATTATTATTATTATTATTATTATTATTATTATTATTATATCAAGACCCATTGAGTCACAGACTCATCTAGGAGGTCCTTTTGTCATACACACAGCTCATCATACCGTGCCTTAAACACACTCAAATTCTCTGCAGATGCCACACTCTCAGGCAAGGCATTAAAATCATTCACAACTCTGCTTGCAAAAAAAAAAAAACCTACTTTTCACTTCTTTGTTCACACCCTCCTTATACAACTTCCAGGAATGGCCTATTGTTCTCTTCCGATCTCCCACCATTTTATAATAAACCTCTTCAACGTGATCCTATAAAAACTCCTTACTATCATTTTACTCCTCTTCCTCCTATCCACTAGACTGTAAATTGCATTTTCCCAACCTTTCTGGAGATCAGAAATTCCTTTCTGATCTTCAGAAAATTCCTTTCTGATTTCTGGAGATCAGAAATTCCTTTAGTCAGTCGTCTCTGGACCTTTCCAACATCTCTTCGTCCTTTAGAAAACCAGATGACAAAATCTGTGCACAGTAGTCCATATGTTGCCTAATCAGAGCCTTGTATAATTGAACAAGGATCCCTAATTATATGAAGAGCCAAAGGCTTCAATTCGGTGACATGAACTTATTTAAGTTAAGGGATATTTCATCCTATATTGTTTCATAGCCGAATAAGAAACTCAAAAAGTTTCAAAAGTTCGGCGAGTCCAAGCGTAAGCAAATACCTGGATAGTGCAACACCTGACCCATTTGGTAGTGCAATACTAAGGCAACTCATAGTAAGGGTGGAGCAAGCTCCAATCACTATTCTTGGTATTTTCCCATAATGTGAAACCCAGCTCCTAGGAGGCATATTACTGTTCTACATTATGAGAGAAGGTCATCACTACCCAGACCGGTTTCATCCTTTATTGAGGTCTCATCAGTGAGTAGGTAGACCTAGATAATACCAAGTTTGTAGCGAACAGAAACATTTTTCGTAATATATCCTCTAAATTTTAGATCCTTATCCATAATCGCCCCGTCTGTCTGTGTTCACTGGGCATCTACAGATGCCGTATGGTCACTCCGATGCTCGATGATGTTCCACACTAGGCCTCGCCATGTAGTCCTGTTGTTTGCCCTTCTGGCAGCCTCAACTCTCTGAAGATCAATCACTCCACACACACGCCATCCATCCATCTCATTGATGGTCTACCCCTTCCTCTTTTCCCAGGAACTTTACTTTCTATTACTGTTCTGAGAAGTCCTCCTTCCATCCTTTCTATGTGTCCAAAATATTTTAACTTTCTTCTGTCAATATCCTTAAGGAGCCTTAAAGTTCTACTAATCTTTTCTAACACCCATTCATTTGTACGCCTTTCAGTTTCTCATTAGGTTCCAAGTCTTGCATCCATAAGTCGCTGTTGGAAAAACAACTGCATCCAAAATCCTCAACTTTGTTCCCATGGAGATAGATCCATCCTTCTAGATTTTAGACAGGTCTCTGACTGTTGTTTTAGTCATTCCTAACCTTTTTCTGACATCTTCTGAACAGCAATTCTTCACATTAATAATGGATCCCAGGTACTCAAACTTGCTGACTTCCTCAATTCTTTCTCCATTAAGATACATTTGTTTCTCAAGAGCTTCTCTGTTTGCTTTTCCTTTGAGAACCATGATCTTTGTCTTGCTAGAATTGAGTTGAAGTCCTCTGTTATTACTGATCTTGTTAACTTTGTCAAGAATTAGTCCTGGTTCTTCCATGTCATTACAAAGGAGTACTGTATCATCAGCGTACCTCAGATTACTGATCAAGCTACCTCCTATCGTAATTCCTGTCCTGAGCTCATCCAATGCTTCACGCATGATGCCCTCTGCATATATATTAAACAAGTGAGGAGAAAGTAAACATCCTTGCCTAACTCCTTTTCCAACTTGAAACCAGTCAGTCAATCCAACACCTGTTCTTACTGTGGCTTCTTGCTCCTTATACAAGTTGGCTATCAACCTGATAGTGTGTTGAGGAAAACCCATTCTTTTCATTACTTCCCACAGTTTCACATGCTCAACACAGTCAAAAGCTTTAGAGTAGTCTAAGAGACACATTACCAGAGGGAGTCTAAATTCTTTATATTTTTCTATGATCTGTCTAAGGCAAAGGATCTGATCTCTGGTGCCCCCTACCTTTCCTAAAACCTGCTTGTTCCTCTGGCATCTATGCCTCAACTTTGACCTCAATCCTATTTAGCATGATCTTTAATAAAATTTTGCTTGCATGAGATATCAAACTAATAGTTCTATAATTCTTGCATGCCTTCATATCACCTTTCTTGTGTAGTGGTATGAAAACTGACTTCTTCCAGTCTCTAGGCCATGATCCTGTCTCCCATATCCTTGTAATCAATCTGTGAAACACTCTTATCCTTCCATCTCCTGTGGCCTTAATTAACTCTGCACCTGGGGCCTTGTTACTGTTGAGCTGCATAACTGCTCTTTCAACGAATAATCGCCCGAAGATCCCTTATTTCCTTCACCTCAAACAATATATCCCCACCAAGTGTAAATTCTACATCCCATCTTTGTTTCCCAATATGAAACAATGTGGGATGTAATATTCCTTAACTTAAATAAGTTCATGTCGCCGAATTGAAGCCTTTGGTTCTTCATATAATTAGTAATTTATTAGGACACCTCTTGGCAATTCTTATAGTAGGGTATGTAAGTTCTGTTCGCTACAAACTTGGTATTATCTAGGTCAGGTGGAAATGCTAATAACGGAACTGGCGGGTTTGCAGCACTAAAACGTTGCTGCGAAAACTTCGACCTTGTTGATATCTGGAGACGGCAGAATCCACTAAAAGTCGGAACAACGTGGTGTCGTGGTCAGATATCAACAAGGCTCGACAGGTTCTATGTATCCCAGTTTTTAGAACCACATGTTCTTGGGGTACGTCATATCGCTGTGAGAGGTCTGCTAACAGACCACAAAATGGTCCTATTAAAAATAAGGATACCAGAAATAATAGAAACAGTCAGAGGTCCTTGGAGGCTCCCTCCCAATTTCCCCAGTCTTTTTAGCGATAAGCTACAGAACCTCTGTAACGAATGGAAAGACACCAACTGGGACTGGGAAACCTGGCTACAGTTCAAGTCGCAGGCAAGGGAATTCTTTCAACGGTGTGGGCGTGAAAGGGCACACCAACAGAGACAACGTCTGAGGGATCTCTGTAGGGAGCTCGGCTGGTACCGCACCAACGAGCGGAGAGGAATTCCCTGTAGCGATCTCATCAGACAAGTAGAAATCGAGCTACAGCAAGAGCGGCAGAGTAGAGTCGAGGACTTCGATTTTCGAGCGAGACTCTATCTCAGATATTTCGAAACACCTTCCGCCGCTTTCTACAATCAACAACGGGTGGCGGCAAATGACGAGCGAACGGTTTACCAGATCCAAGAGAATGGTCAACTGCTAAAATCAACCCCCGAAATACTTCGCTTTTTCCATCAGCAGTACCTCGGCGCTTTTTCTGATTCAGCAGAGCGCAGAGGTTTTCAGTGAGTGGGACATCACACGTCTTTCCGAGCATCTTACCGCTCTGCATGACAAGCCGATAACTGCTGAGGAAATAAAAAAAGCTTGCAAAACAATGAAGGCAAGGAAAACCCCCATGGTTAAATGGGTTAGTCCCAGATAGAATTCTACCGATCTATCTGGGACTACGCACTACCAGTTTTAGCAAAAATATTTAACGAATTCCTCACTTCGGGAAATATCCCCGAGGAATTCGTTAGAAGCTACACAATTTTTATCCCAAAGAAAGATCGAGATCGCACCTTGGCAGATAGCTGGCGACCGATCTCCCGAACTAATTCGGATTACAAAATATTTGCAAAAATTATCTGCAGCCGCATCAAAGGCGGTATAGAAAGAATCATAACAAGCTCCCAGGTTTACGGAATACCGTGTAGATCGATGGAATTAAATCTCTTTTTCTTAAGAGATCTAATCCGTCTGGCCATAAACAAAAATTACCCTTTGGCACTTCTCTCTACGGATCTGGAAAAGGCGTTCGACAGCGTCAGACACACGTACTTGCAGGACATCCTTCAGAAAATAGGTGTGGGCTGAAAGCTTCGGCAAACAATCAAAAACATCTACGCAGAGGCCTCCACCCAAATAGCTATCAACGGGTTCCTCTCGGGACCCGTCCCTATTAAAATAATCCCCATGCTAATGCATACAATAAATATAACTAATATATAAAAAAAAACAAGAGAATCAACTTTACAAAATACTAATAGATTTTTTTTTTTTTTTTTTGGAATGAAAGAAAGCATGAGGTTAAAAAAGAATATCTAAAACTCAAAACCAATCAAGGGGGGGTTTCTCACTTCCGAAATTAAACTGCCTATTCTATTCAAACACTCTCAAAACCATAGGGAAGGCCTTAAAATCTAACCATATTTCAGGATCCCTAATTAAATACTTTCTAGGGCATTTTCTCCCTTACTTCGGGACCACGGGACATGCTGATCCCAGCGCAGAGGTTGTGCCAGAATTTAAAACCGAAGGGATGGAAATCCTAAAATTAAAGCCACAAGCAAGATATTGGGAGTTGTTTCAACTTTCCAGATGTGATGCGCCAAATATAGAAACTAACATGGAAACGCTATTTCAAAATATCAGAAATAGCTGGGGACAGCCTTTTCACCGGGATCTGGCATGGCGAATAGCCTATGGTCGGCTACCGGTGAAACTGGTTATGTCCCTGTACAATTCAAGACCGTGCGACCCCTTCTGCTTCTGGGACATTTGTTTTACTCCCCCCCCCCCGCCCGACATGTCTGGCAGAGATTAAGCGCAGTACTGGGAATCCAGCCGCTTACAATAGAGGAAATCTTGTACCTGTAATTTCCCCCACCAGTCAAGAAAATTCAGACATTTACAATTTTCCTCATCAACGTAATCAAGTATCACATCTGGAAAGTGCGGAAAAAGTCCCAAATCAGCGACGAAAAAAGTATAGAAGCCAGAATACTCAGCGGGATCTATTTCTACCTCCCTAGGTTTTTCGCACAAGAAAGGCATATACAAGGGGATGGAAGGTTTGTAAATAAATGGTGCAAACCTCCTATCCTCTGTGTCCTGAGACAGGGCCTAATCACACCGTGTCTGTTCCTTTAAAAAGTAAGATCTGTTTTTCCTTTTGTTTTCTTCACGGGTTCTTACAGTTCATATAGGAGGGGACAGATCTGAGAACCCGAGCTGCGAAGGCTTACAGCGAGGCGGTGCTGCTCCTTGGGAGCGACATCTCTCGGGCCAAATTCTTCCCCCAAATCTTGTTTTTCCCGTGGTGTAAGGTTGGCCAGTTCTTTACTGCTTCTTTATATAAAAAAATAAATAAATAATAAAAAAAAAACACTCATAACTTTTATGCTCTAATTCACGCAGAAATGCTTTCGTTCCCGCAGTAATTTTACCTTTTGACTCCCGTAGTTAATGTTCTTTTTTTTTTTTTATTTATTCGGGAAAAAAAAATCCAGCTTAAGTTTTATACAAAAACTGGTGTTAGGAGATGACCTCCATAGACACCTGGTTAGTTAAATTGTTAATTTAAAATTATTTTACGAGCACATATAAGAAAAGTTTATTTCAAAGTTTTTTTTAAAAAAGAACAGGTGCAAGGAGAAGATGTTCACAGACCTTTTAGCCACAACCTCTGGGTTATACAGCTAAACAGGTTGACTAAGGCCTCTTTACTACCTACTACTATCATACTCTACCTGTCGCTCTCTTCCCCTTCTTACTACCAGCTGACTCTCAGCAATCTTTTATACTCCAAAGCCGATGATGAAAGACATGAACTCCCATTCTACCTACTCACTGATGAGAACTCAATAAAGGTTGAAACCGGTCTGGGTAGTGATGACCTTCTCTCATAATGTAGAACATTAATACAGCTCCTAGGAGCTGGGTTTCACATTATGGGTAAATACCAAGAATAGTGATTGGAGCTTGCTCCACCCTTACTATGAGTTGCCTTAGTGTTGCACTACCAAATGGGTCAGGTGTTGCACTATCCAGGTATTTGCTTACGCTTGGACTCGCCGAACTTTTGAAACTTTTTGAGTTTCTTATTCGGCTATGAAACAATATAGGATGAAATATCCCTTAACTTAAATAAGAACAAGGATCTCCTTACTTCTACAAGTCAGTGTCCTCCGCATCATTTCCAGAATTCCTTGTGCAATTCTCACAGTTTTCATAATATATCCTCTAAATATATCCATATCCTTATCCATAATCGTCCGAAGATCCCTTATTTCTTCACCTCCAACAATATATCCCCACCAAGCGTAAATTCTACATCCCTTCTTTGTTTCCCAAATTTAAAAAACTTACATATATATATGTATATAAATTAAAATACAATTTTATTAATGTTGACCATAAAAACAAACTTATATTAAAGCCTACCAATTTCGCCAGCAGAGACTGTCTGGCTTTTAAACTAGTAAATGCAAACTGAAAGAAACATAAAAAACGTTGTAAACCAACTAGTAACTAAGGTTACACATTCGCGTGACAGAGAAGACATATTGTTCTTATTCATTATCACACATGCATGTTTGTTGTAAACGTGTAATGTTATTATTGGCTAGCTGTAGTTCATCTTGATTAAGAGAAAGGATAAGGTTTTTCCATGAACTCGTAACTTGAAATCGTGAGGGGGCTGCAACTTTCGAAATATACATACACACTGTAAGTACAGTGTATACGTGTTTGGATAAAATATCATAATTATGGTAAAAAATTTTTAAAAAAAATTAAACATTAAAAAATATTTTTTATTATCGATAAAATCATACAGTTTGGTATAATTCAAAATTACTTAAAAAATAAAATCTATTATCATATCCCCAATAATGTTCTAAAATAAAAACTATAACAAATGGTATGTCTTTAATTGTAATGTCCAAATATTTAAAGAGACAGAGTAAACACGATAAGCACTACGAACACTCTACTACTGCAAACTGCATATAAACAACAGAACTGAACGTCGGACACTGCCTCATTACGTTAATAGCTCGCATCTCACTATGACGCGCATATGCTTGCGCGCATAGCAATATGGTACTGTGGCAAACACAGTGCTGCTAGCGTCCTTCTCCCTCCTAAGTGCTAAAAGTGGATATTTATTATTTTTTATATAAAATAAGAGAATTGTATAGGATTGTTGATAATAAAATTAAATATTACAAGCAAATATAAATGAATTAATAAATATATTTATATATCCAGAAAAACTGGGGGGGGGGATGCTGCAGCAGTGCCTATGAACGAGCCGTCCCTAAAACGAAGCAACGTTTTATGGAGTTTTCAACTGAAAGTAAATTAACAGGACTCATACACGGTTGTAGAGTTCTCCTCCCGAAAAACTCAGGATTTTCTTGCAAAAACATGGCAGCAGAGCAAACACAGTTAACAGACACAACACACTGGCTTCATAATATTAGTTGCATCGGCCATAATTCTAGATAACCTTAACCAATGTATTTCCTGAACAGCAGGAGGTCGTAGTCCCAGAGCAAACAAAAAAATAATAAATAAACAGTAGTGGGTAGTATGAAGGAAGAACGGGAGAGGGGGTTACATTCACTAAATTTCAAACTGAAATGTATATAGATATTAGTGGCAGCTGCTCATGCTTTTCCATGTTTATAGGAAATTGCAAAAATTTCGGCGGATCTGATATTCATGATAAATCCTATAAAAAGTCCATAAGGGACTATAAAAAAAAGGAAGTGATTGAAGGAAGTCTGTGAGTCAAAGAGAGCTAGCTAGAGAGAGAGAGAGAGAGAGAGAGAGAGAGAGAGAGAGATCATCTGCTAAGAGTACAGCCTTCTGCTGAACAATATCAAGCATTTTAGGAAGATTTTTGGTGCCCTGCCTAGGTTAATTTGGAATTTATATCCTGTTAGGAGTTACAAAGGTGTCTTGAAAGGGAGAAGACACTAAAAATTTTCGACTCGAAGCTCCCAGATTCAAATCACATCTGATTTGAATCCGAGTGAGTCAGCCATTCTCATTCGGTGGCAACAAGGTTTCCTTTTGTAAACTAGCCCAAACCTAGGAAGTTAAATTCATTGATGTAGCAGTTTGTCTGCAGTCATTAATCGATAAGGTTATTGTTTGTTTGTTTTCTGGATCCTATGATAATTTTGACATATTTTGACATTCATAATTCCTAGTTTAGTGTACCTGCAGTTCTTACCGAAGGTAGAATTATGCACCTTCTCATATTCACAATAGCTTCTGTTGTAAGCCGAACTATTGATTCGAATAATGCATTAGATATGCAGGAATTTAACTTTGCTATGTTAGCGGAAGCAATGTTCCGCTATTTCTTCCAATTGCGTTACAACGGCTGTTATGTTATGCCATATAATGCAGTAGTTACGTGGTCAAAACAATCCTCTGTGTTACAAAAATAAAAATATTGGTTTACATTTATAACACAGTGGATTGTTTTGACCACGTAACTACTTCGATTAGAAAAGATCTGAGTTCAATTCTCGTCGTGACGAAGGGAATCCTATGGGCTTTTTCAGTTGAAGTTGACTTATCCGATCTCACACGGTGGAAGCAGGGTTTTTTCTGTTGGAATCTCGGGTTTTTTCATCCCTAGTACAGACAAATCGGCCTCCAGAACACACGCAATTTACTACAAAAAATATTGTAAACGTAATGTTTATTTTCTTATATATAATATCTTTATCCTTACTCTTCTATCTTTATTCTATTCCTAATTCTTTATAGCTTTACTCGAATGCGCTTTTTTTCTCTCTTAACCTTACTAACTTACTCTACTGCGTTTTATGTTTATCCACCTTCCGTATTTATTAGCCGTATGTCAATGAACACTGAAAATTTATTTTTAAGACATCAGTATATCAAATATTCGACATAAGACTTAATAAAACTTCCGGTAGATCTCTCTCTCTCTCTCTCCTACTAGCGTAAATTCCTTCAACGAAGTTTATAAACAGTCGTGGTTTTTCAGTAATTAAACTGCGCTTTTAATGCCTTAGTTGTTTCCCGCTCACAAATCCGATTTATTTAGGAACAGTGCAGTTGTAAGATAAAGGATCAGACAGCACTCTTTTAACAAATAAATAAAAAGCATTTATTTACATTAATATGAAATATACACAAAACAAACCACAGGGAGATTGCTTTCTCTACCCATCTAAAAATCTTTAGCAACAATGAATTGTTGGAACATCCACCCTATTCCCCAGATCTGGCTCCCTCTGACGTCTATGTCTTCTCAAAACTAAAACTCTTCATCGCTAGTCTGCGTTTTTCTTCGAATCAAAAGGTGATTGCAGCTGTAGAGGGGGGTATTTTGCATATCTTACTGAGAACCAATACAGGGACGGGATAATGGCGCTGGAGCATCGCTGGTTATTAGTCTTACAGAGATTATGTTGAAAAATAAAAATAATTTTGAAATTATAAATTCATTTTTCATTCTTACGTCGAGCATTTTTCAGACCACCCTCGTATATTATTATTATTATTATTAAAACATGACACCTCCAGGGAGTCCAAGAACTCATCTTGGGAGGGCACACTACTCTACTTCGCTAAATACATCTCATCCTCTCCACTACAACCTAATTATCCAAGTATGACACTAATACCATTAGTGCCATCTACCGCCCATCATCATCATCAACAATAGTATTGTAAAAACTCGATGTAGCTTAAAAATATCAAAGCGCTTTACATTGATTTTTTACAGAGGTCAAGTCCCATGAGAACTGAATAATCTTGTTTGTTTCTATGTATATTTTGCAAAATATTAATGTAGTTAACCCTATGGGAAGTAAATGTATTTACTATTTTAACGTCAAAAACAAAGGCAATGCCTTCCGATCGGAACTTTGTATATATTATTATTATTCGTCACACCTCCAAGGAGTCCGAAGATTCATCGCTGGAGGACACCTACTGTCTGAACCACTACACACCGAACCTCTACTACGAATCATCTCCATCAACGCCATCTACGCCCACCTCCACCACTGCCACAACTAGTATTTTTTGTCTGTAAATTGCGTGTGTTCTGAAGGGCCGATTTGTCTGTATATATATATATATATATATATATATATAGTTATGTGTAAGAGCACGGGAAAGTTGTTTACTAGTTTTGTATATAAGAGTTGCTTGCACTCTTGAAAACTAACTTTATTTATTCATAAATAATAATAAATTCATAAATTATTCATAAATAATAATAAATTTTATTATTTATGAAGTTTCTGCGGCACGAAAGGAGAAGCAAAGTATCAAAGAGATCCGCTAGTTTTAGAGACAAGTTTCTGCGCCTGGATCAAAAGATTGCACGGAGGAGAACAAAGAGCGGGTTAAACTTAAAAGAAGATGAAAGAGGGAGCCAGATCTGGGGAATAGGGTGGATGTTCCAACAATTCATTGTGCAGATCCCTTAATTTTCCCATTGCCAAAACACCTTGGTGGGCAGGTGCCTTGTTCTGATAAAAGATGATTTTTTTCTTCTGCAAACCGGATCTCTTCTCACGATGTTTTTCGTATAGTCTAGTTAAATTTCGGAATAATATTCCCCTGTTATTGTTTTACCCTTTTCAAGATAATTAATAAACAAAATGCCTTTAGCATCCCAAAACACTGATGCCCTTACCTTTCCTGCTGATGGAACCGACTTTGTCTTCTTTGGCACTGAACAAACGGCTTCTGTCCACTGTTCTGACTGCTGTTTGGATTCTGGTTAGTTCTGGTGTGAATCCAAGTTTCATCGATAGTAATAAATCGATACATATAATCAGTTTTATTCTTGTTATTTTCATTTTCATGATCTGCTGTGAGCAAGCGCAGCACCCATCTTGCACAAAGCTTTTTCATTTGCAATTCTTCATGCAAAATATATCTTACACATTCTTTTGAAATGCCTATAGTCTCAACAATTTCACGCACTTTGACTCGCCGGTCATCCAATACCATATCGTGCACTTGATCAATGATTTCTGGTGTTGTTAGACTTTTTGGACGTCCTTCACGTGGATCATTTTCAAGGCTGGTACGGCCACGTTTAAACTCGGCAGCCAATTTCTGAATTGTCGAAAACGAAGGAGAAGAGTGCCCATAAACTTTATGAACTTCGAATGAATTTCTTTTGGCGTTAAACCTTCTTTTACAAAGAATTTTGTAACTGGACGATACTCAATTTTATCCATTTTAAGGGATGCAGACAACACTTTTGCTTCAGACATCTGTATAAAACAAATTACTTGATAGAATGACTTGTAATTTCACATGGATGCTTATGACAGATGTACCAACTTAGGGAAAAAAATCTTGCCGAATGTGTTGCCATCTATGGTCGAGGCCGAGAACTTTTCAGACCACTCTTGTATTGTTGATTCCCAAGTATTCTGGTATATTATAGTATCCAGTTAGAATTACACACTAATATATGTTTATTCTTTCCATTAACTCCCATTGAATTTAAATAACTACGGTTCAAATGATTATTGTGAAGTTGATAATATATGCATCTACATTTTGTTGAAAAGTAGTCTCTTTTTTTTTGCACATTTTTGATGAAATCTACTTATTATTTATTTTCATTTGTTTATTTTTATTTCTATGGTGTCCATTCCAGAATTGTCCTACACCTCAAATTCAGCGAAAGCTGAAAATAAACAAGTACCTATAATTTACACAACGCCCAATATTAGAAAACGGAGACAAGAACAGGCATCATCTGACTCCAATACTACCGAAATCAAGAGCGATACTTTATCAAATATACATTTGCCGGGCATATCTTCAGAAAGCAAAATGAAAAGACGAAGGAGTAATCCCGAAGAAGAAAAAGAAACAAAATCTTGTAAAATACCCATTGGCGCATTTCATCCTTCGGAGGATGAAAGCAGAAGGTAATAATATTTCATGATCTAAACATAGCATACGTACTTGAACACAATCTTCTGTTAATTTATTTTACATAAGAAAAACATTATTTAAGTATCAAACTATTATTAGAATACAATTTTTTATAATCGCACATATGCAATAGTCCGCATTTTTAATAAACAAAATAAATTTCTTTTGTTTGCGATAGAAGTTTTTATGAAAAACAATCTATAAAGAATAAATAAATTTTATTGATGAAGCCTCAATAAAGGCTGAAACCGGTCCGGGTAGTGACCTCCCACCATAATGTATAAACAGCATACATTTCCTAGGAAATGTGTTTTTATATTATGGAAAATACCAAACAAAGAATAGCGATCAGAACTTCACCACCTTTGCTGCGAGTTAACCGAGTTTGTACTACGTACTTGGACTACGTGCATTAGCTCACGCTAGCAGTCGCCGATACTTTTATAGTTACTATATTCGGCATGAAACTTTCTGATTCCAATCTTTGAGTTTTTCATTCGGTTATAAAACAATGTGGGATTTAATATCCCCATAATTTAAATAATAAATAAATATTATCTATTGAAGTACGTTATATTTCTCTTTTGGTTTTATTGAAGTACGTTATTTTTCTTTTGTTATACTTCAAGTGATAATCAACGGTACCGATCGACGGGCATTATTTTATAGTAATAAATTGGTGGTAACAGTAACTATAATATTTTATTTGATAAAATCACTTTGTTAGATTACCGTATGAGTTTGTCGCTTAATATATTTCAAAATATTATGGTTTTTTTTTTTTTTTTTTTTTTTTTTTGAAAACATAAAAAAGTAAACAAGAAGAACAAGGGGCTCGCAAATTTGAGAAAAATTTAACAAAGGGATCGGGCGAGCCCCTTATAGCTCACCACTAGATACAGGTGAAGTTTTTCAAGAAAATGAAACATCTGAAAAGCTCAATGAATCTTCTGATAAAAGAACCACAACGAAACACTCCATCTTCACTACGACTCCAATGCCATCTACGAAATCCAATGATGATATTTTTAATTCTATTGTATCCTCTGTCCCATCAACTAAACTGCCTTACCTTTATTCTTCACCTCTTTCCAAAAGTGACGTGGATGAGGAAAGTGCTTAGAAAGATCAAAAAGATCACGTGATACCTTCTTATATTAGCGATTATTATAAATGTCAAGTAGGTTTCCATGAAAATGGAATATTTTGCTGGGAAGATGTTAATTATATATCGCCATCTCATTAATCCACTTAAAATTGGCGTCTTGTTTTCTTCAAATTAACTTTAGTTTTTATTAAACTAAATTTGTAATGTAAGCTAGTTTCATCCAACTAGTATGGATATATAAGCTTATAACTAATCTCTACTTTCTTTAATTATTTTAATTAAAACAAATAAAAATTTACAAGTGGTAACGAATAAAAATATAGAGATAAAAATACTTGTAGTCATTTTTTTTTATTTATGCCATTTTTTTAACAGTTAGTAATGATGTAATTTTTTTCATGTAGTACTATCATATCCTGTACACCCCTTGAGGGTACATGGCAGGAATTTGATGATGATGATGATGATTTTTTTAACAGATCCAAGTGACACTACAGAAATATACGCTACTCGCCAATCGACCATCTTATACGACATCTATAGCATTCATGTTGTCATTGTTCAGTTTACGATATTTTATTATAAAATTATTTTAAAAACCGATTACTTAAGTAAACCTGCAATGGCATTCCCTAGTGTTTTTTCAGCACCTGTAGTTTAATATAATGCATCGTGAGTCAGAACAGTTTGAATAGATACATACTACGGAAGTTTGTTTTGTCTTGTTTGGAACTGCGCCTAAGCAGGTGAAAAAAAAAAAAAATTTGTTTGTATTATTGTTAGGGACTTTTTAGTAGGTCTACTGGACGTGTTCTTGCCTCGCTTTCTCGACAATTTTCGTTAGCTTACAGCCTGTTACTCGAGCTGAAAGGAATATTAGCAAGGATATCTAAGACACAGTTCATTTCTGAGATGGCAAGTAATAGCAACAGTAGCGTATCAGTTTTGAAGGTACTGATAACTTCTTCTGGTTCCCATCTGCCATACGGCCGCGGGAGGGTAGCTAAATGCTACCATTCTAGGGAGAGATGATTATGAGCAAGGTGGTTTCCCGTTGCCTTCCTTGCCGTAAGTATTTATGACTGTAACCTGTGTGTTCACGGAGCCGGTTTGCCTGCTTGCGGGATGAAAAACCCCAGATAAACTGGCGGAAAAAACCCTGCTGCCCACGCCCAAGACCGACTAACTTGGCTATGGCTAAGGAAGATCCTTAAGCTCCTCACGTCGTGGACGGGAATCGAACCTAGGACACTCCTTCCCCAGGCATAGGGTTGCGAGGCGCAAAGCCACTAGGCTAACCGCGCGGACCATGGGTAAATCTGGACTACTGAATATTATGACACAGCGATGATATTCTTTCCTTCATATAGACTTATCTATATGCTTGTCAACAACAACACCAGCCAGTTGAGTACAGTCCGCATTCTCGCAGTGCACTTTGAAGTCCAATAGATAATTTGTATAACTTACATTTATAACGCTCTTGATTGCGCAAGATATTCGTGAAAAAACCCACTCTCGAAATGTATTTCTACATGTAGGTTTATCGAATGGATTCTGAACACGTCAATGTTTCGTGATATTATGACTGAAAAACAATTCAATCTCATTGTGAAGTATTTGTATTTTCAGAATAATGAGGAATATAATCAGGTAACAGCCTTGCCCAGTCTTCAATAAAATTAATGATTCTCTGATGAAAATCAATAATAAATTTATATCACTCTACATTCCTGAGAGAGACGTGATTATTAATAAAAGTCTTATGCCATTCAAAGGCAAATTGAAACGTATGCAGTATATTTTCCAAGCAGAGCAAAGTATGGGGTAAATGTATGCTTTGCGAAGCGCAAAGTGAATAACTTAAGGATTTCAAACCTTATAGGGGAAATCACTGTACTCGAACATGATAAATATTCGGATTTTCCCTTATCGAGGCTGTAGTAATGGAATTAGTAGACCCCCTTACTGGAGAAAGGTTACTGAATTACAATGGATAACTACTATATGTGTCCTGAACTCGCTGATTTGCATTTACAGCATCGTATAGATTGTTATTTTACCGAAATGCAAAAAAGGCGAGATTCCCCCGATCTGACGTCAGGAAAACTGTCGAAGGCTGAAATCCGAGCTTAACACTACGAATTCTTATTATTTTTATTTAGTTTTGTGCAAGAGCTCTGATACCTCGTCCTCATACACCTGAGTTTCTTTACCCATTGAAGAGATAGAAGTGAGCTAAATGTTGGATACACAAGGTTGATATCCTTTAACAAAATGGGCACTCAGTAGGAAGAAGATGAAGAAGATGAAGAAGTAGAAAGAAGATGCTGAACAGCATCTTCTTTCATAAGTTACGTCTCACGCCATCTGCATTTAGTAGAGTTATTCTTTCATATTCATTCTCTCTCTCTCTTTTACTTGCAGCATATCGATAGAATTCTTGGGGGTTGTCTTTAGCACGCAGAGCCACTTTCTTTTCATACTCACACTTTGCTTTCTGTACAATAGTTGTGACTATTTTAGCTTGCTGCTTGCACTGGCCTGGTTGGCCGAGTGGTTAGCATATCCGCTCTCCAGCCAAAAGGCTGCGGGTTCGAAGCTCGCCATGGGCATGGATGTTTGTGATAGTCTGGGAAATTACTAGTGGTGGAGACGAGATGGCGTTGGTGTAGATGATGCGCTTCACTGTAGTTGGTGTATTGAGTGGCGAAGACGGAGAGTTGTAGAATAGGTGCCCTCCATCGATGAGTCTTTGCACTCCCTGAAGGTGTCACGAAATAATAATTTTTCATAACGGACATCATCCTTATGTATACAGTATTCCTTCCACATCATCCTTCGCTTACGAATCTCTTGCTTAATAAGATTACACACCAATTTGACTCCAACCTATTTATTCTTCGAAATGTCGGGATGCATTGTAATATATATCTCACCATTTAATGGCTCAGATATTATTTCATATATATATATATATATATATATATGAAAAAATATATATTATGTATATATGAAACATCAAACTTTTTTTTTTTACTGAAAGATTAGGTATTTGTCTGTTACTGCCTCATTGGGTCTTTCATGTTGAAATTAGTGGTTCGACCCCTGTTCACTCTTTTCTTTCCCTTATAGTTATTGATTTATTTAGGTACTCAATATGTTTTCATCCTACATAAACGTTCTTTCAGTATGTTGTCATAAAAACGATACATACAAATGTTCTTAAAAATCTCAATTTCCTGGCCAATATTTTATTGTGAATTGTTTGGCGCGAAGCATTTCTCTTCATCATCATTGTGCGTATCATGGATTTTGGCCTAGCATGGCCTAATCCGGTCTTAGAAGTCATCGTTGAATCGTTTAAGAGGACGTCCTGGTTTTCTTTTTCCTAATGGCTTCTACTTTAAGGCTTGTTTTGGTAATCTTTCTGTTTTCATTCTTTGAACGTGTTCCGTCCATTTATGTTTATATTTTTTAATTTTTTTCTATTACTGGTTCTTGGTTTCATTCTTTCATAATTTTTTCGTTTCTTTCGTGATCCAATTGGATATACTTTGCAGTTTTTCTCAGTGATAGCCTTGTACCAGCTATCTCAGTGATAGCTGGCACAAGGCTATCACTGATTCATCGGTACGCACTGAAGAAGACGGCAAGCTAGTGCCGCCATCTCGTGGTCCCTAACCCTAACACAATATTTTTAATGTCTGAAAATAGTGTGGGTTCGACGGTCGATTTTCTTGGGTTTACGGGACGAAAAACCCGAGTTTCTGGGAGACAAAACCCGCTGGCCCGTGCCAGAGATCGACTAACTCGGGAACCGGTCGAAAAAAGGCTTAGAAAAGTTTCCTCTAGTCGGTATTCCTATATTATTATTAATTTTCGTGTTTCCAATTCTTGCATTTAAGTCTCCTGCTAAAATTACGTAATCACTTATATTTATTTCATTATATATGTTTTATAGCTGATTATAAAAATCAATATTATCCTGTTCTCTTCCCTCTTCTGGGGCATATAAACCAATTATTGTTAAATAGCCTCTATCTATTTTTATTCTAGCTTCTATCATTCTTTCATTCCATAATTTATAATGTTTTAACTGTTTTGAAAGGGAGTTAGAATCCAAATCATGACTCCTGCTTGTGCTCTTTGGTCTCTGTCGACTCCACTGTATATCACATTAAAATTTTCAGTCTCATGGATCCTTTTAATTTCTTTTTTGTTTCAGTGATTACTGCTATTTTAAAATTTCTTTCATTTAATAATTGGTCCAATTCTATTTCTTTATATGCTATTCCTCTTACGTTCCAGTTTGCTATGTGTATTATATTTTGTCGTTTCCATTTTTGTTTTACCTTTTCCATTCCAGGGTCGTTTCCCATAGATTCAATCCGATTATCTTTTTCTGTCAGCTTACTATAGAATTATATTCTCCATGTCAGGAAACTAGCCTGAGTTCAGTGGTAGAGCTGCTACCTTAAGGCTTCTGAACTAGCCTTCTTCCGAATTTAAACCCATAGGAGGAATAGGGTATATTGAAGGGGGAAAGTGTAGATTATAGAAGAATTATAGTAAGTTTTATAGAGAGGGCATAGTTGTAAGGCCAGAAATGAAAAGATCCCATGGCCCTCGAGTACTCTAATAGCATAAGGGTCATAAAATAAGAAGAGTTGGCTGATAAGGCCTTATAAGAAAGATTAAAGTAAGTGGGTCTTCCTCAAAGTAGAAGAAGGAGAGGATAGATCCAGCTAGGGGTCCATGAGAGTGCCGCTTCCTTTACAATCAAGACGATTGGCCCTGTTGGTCCACGAGTCCTTATTCAGTATATTCGCGCAATATCCGTCAACTTCTTTAAGTTCAACAACTCCTTATATGTTCAAATTTTCGGTCTCCCAATGAGCCAAAACATCAGTGGGCAACTAGTAAAATTATTCCTGGCACATATAGAATCACTTCTACTCTGCCCTTCCCTCCCCCCCCCGGCATCACCTTTTATGTCAGATACGTAGACGATATTCTATGCATTGGTAAACCCTCACACATCTCCGCGTTACAAACATCCCTCAACAATTATAGCAACAGACTACAATTCACCATGGAAACAGAACAGAACAAATCCATCAATTTCTTAAACCTGACATTTATCAGAAGCAATAACAAAATAGCTACGAAGATATTCCACTAACCCACACACATATCGGAAACTACCTCCATTTCAATTCATACCATCCATATTCCTTTAAAAAATCAGTCATCCTATCACAATTTATCAATGCTTACAAATTCTCAACCAACAGTAATTATCTTAACACGGAATTAAAGTAAACCCTTCCCCTTCTCCCCCCCCCCAATATGCGCCCCTAAACACAATAGTATATATATATATATTATTAACACAAAACCCGGGTTTCCAAATTGATTTTTCCCGCGTCAATCCCCCTACTTGTTATAAACAACCTTCAGCAGGATCATGAAATTGGAAGACATCCTAGTATTCAAACCAGGTATGCACAAAATTTTTCCACCTCTTTTATTCTGCTATAATTGTCTTCTATACCCACCCATAATGCCCTAAAATATATATACCCCTTTTTTGAGTAATAATAGCCAATGCATTTAAAATAAGGGACATTCCCAAAAACAGGCTATAATAGCGTAATTATAATAATAGTGTTTAAGAGAAGTGGCGTGGGAATTTTCCCAGAAACTATACCTAATTTATTTAGTATTGGTAGTAAATTTGCTGTTAAGTAAAATAATCGAGTAAAGTGAGGAATTTACTTTATTTATTTTATTTTATTTTTATTTATTTATTTATTTTTGAGTAATGTAACTGACCCAACATCATATATATCTGCACACAGCAACTTTTAAGAATTATACTCACCTTCGATTGGAATCGTCCAATCGAAGGTGAGTTAGCCGATCTCATACGGAGGTAGCAGGTTTTTTTCTCCCAGCAACTCGGGTTTTTTTTATCCCGCATACAGACAAATCGGCCCTTCAGAACACACGCAATTTACAGACAAAAAATACTAGTTGTTGTGGTGGTGGAGGTGGGCGGTAGATGGCGTTGATGGAGATGATTCGTAGTAGAGAGGTTCGGTATAGTAGTTGAGACAGTTGTAAGTGTCCTCCCGCGATGAGTCTTCGGACTCCTTGGAGGTATCAGGAATAATAATAATAATAATAATAATAATAATAATAATAATAATAATAATAATAATTAAACAAAACAAAACAAAAAATGTTGCCATGGTTACGAGCGCTAGTAATACAACTGCCACCTATATCAATTGTCACTCGCGCCTTTAAATTATACGAAATTATTATTATTATTATTTTTTTTTTTTTTTTGGACGGTAAGCTGCTAATCGTCTGGTATTCAGAGGTAAAATACCTCTGAATCCTGTGTTGTAATGTATCACTTTTCTCCATTCTTTCTATGTTTTTCTTTTTTTATTTAACTACGTGTTTAATAACTGCATATAACCTGTCAACTTAACCTGTTTAAGTTGACAGGTTATATGCAGTTCTAAAAACTGATATATAATATGTAAAAAATTCCTCCCTTTCTCAACTGATATCAAGAACAAGAGACCGAGACGACTGGAGGAGGCTAGCAAAGAGTATCACCTACCAGCGATGAATTACCCAAAGGTTCATTTAGGAGACTATTGGAGAAGAAGAAGCTTAGATGGATAATACTACGAACGTCACACTTATATGCTTCTATAGCGTCCTCTCTCTCTCTCCTGGAATAATACTCGTATTAGATGTTTATTTTATTTTATTTTTTTTTATCCGGACTCATTACTTTTTTGTTATTATTGCAATGTTTATATTTTTTTACTTTTATATGTGGAAATCATTGAACATGGTATCTCAGCAACTACACGATGTAACGTGAGATGCTTGGGTTTTTGTGAGCTACAAATTTTTGTAGCTCACAAAAATTTGTGAGCTACAAATTTTTTTGTAGCTCACAGACTTGATTTTAATTTTATTTAATTAATTAATTAATTTACCTGTGTGCTGCAATTTCATGATCCTGTTATCTTCAGAAGAAATACAACTTTATTCTAGCAACTGAAGAAAACTTATTTTTTCCCCCCCAAATGGCTCCCTAGCTAGAAGAAACGTGGGTTTTTCATCTCACAACACTTAGAAAAAAATCGAAAAAAATACTAGTTAGGATTAGGACTACGAGATGGCAGCAATTGCGTGGGGCATTCTCGCCCTTTGCCTTATCGAAAACTAGAAACAAGGCTAATAAGACAACTGATGCGAAGCCTCTATATACAAGTAGCCGACTCTTGAAGATATCTCATGCGCAAACTTTGTTGGCATACACTTGGATAAAGGATTAAACAAGAATATAATTTCTTGGCAAGTTTAATTCGAACAGCACTCGTATTTGAAGATAACGAGAAAATGACCCTTCTCTAACCGATTTCCAAAATCTGACGACTTATTCCCTTTTAAGGAATAAAAATGAAATAACAGTTAAGACTGTTATGAGTCTTCACTCGAGAGCCAAAAAAAAAAAAATAGTTTGCTTTTTTTCCCCCTTATAAATTCAATATATTGTTACGCAAATTTTAGTAACAATAATAACTGTATTTTTTTAATAAAAAAAAAGAGAGAAAGAAATGTATCTGGAAATTTAACATAATTTTTTTTTTTTGGTCAAACAAAAATCATTTTTGGTTACAGGTGTAGAAAATCAAAGTAGCAGTATTAATTTGTCTGTTGTTCTTTAGCAATATGTTTTGTCGTTAAAGGCGACTGTATATGAAATATTACGATAGTTTGAGATCTACACTTATGGTATTGAAGAATTTCTATTTTAGAAAATAGTTTATTTGAATTTAACACGACTGCTTAAAGCTTAGACATAAGCATCGCTTGATATCCTAGATATTTTAAACACATGGAAAAATATTTTCTTTTACAGATGGATATAACATTCTAAGTTCATGGCAGTTATACAATTTTTTTCAAGTAAAATGAAGTTATTTCAATGCTACTTATTCGTGTGTGAGTTCCTGATTTTCAAAGTATTTAAAATTGCGTGAGTATTAATTTATTTTTAATAATAATAATAATAATAATAATAATAATAATAATAATAATAATAATAATAATAATTTAAGAACGGTGCAAAGATTAATAATGAAAATAATTAGCCGGCCTGATTGGCCGACTGGTTAGTGCAGTGCCGTAGCTAAAGCTTTTGTCGCCCGGAACGGTCCCTAAGTTTGCCGCCCCTCTCAATACACACCAAAAATACTACAAAAAAGTCAAAATGACATATAGGAAAATAAATTAAAAACACTATGTTTATTTGTGAAGTAAACATTTAATTCCAACATTCTAAAATGTTATTTTTCTTGCTTTTCCGTTAAGAAAATCGTCGATGACATTGTCGAAGTCTATTTCATCACTCAGTTGTTGTTCTATAGACAGTATGGCAAGATTTCTTAAACGCAAAGTGCCGCCCGGGGCTATTCCCCCCCACTGCCTTCCCCTAGCTACGCCCCTGGGTTAGCGTATCCACTCTCCAGTCAGGATGCGGGTTCGAATTCCTCCTAGGCATGGATGTTTGTGATTGTCTGTGAAAATACAAATGGTGGTGGGCGGTAGATGGCGCTGGTGTAGAGGATGCGGTTTGCTGTAGTTGGATTGAGTAGCGGACACGGAGAGTTGTAGAGTAGTGTCCTTCCTCGATGAGTCTTTGGACTCCCTGGAGGTGTCACGTAATAATAATAATTTCTATGCTTGTTGGTTTATGAAATTTTTTTCACGTTTAGCTTTCTATCCCTCCCCCCCGTTAAGGTAACAGAACTACAAAGAAATAAAAAAAGAAGTTACATCATTAGTAAATGAGCAAGCGAGAGAATTATTTAAATACTGCAATTACTTTAAAAAAATCATTTGAAGAGCACTAACAGCTATGATATTTTTCCTTAACCAAATATCACTTTTATTTTCATATTTGTATTAATTATAATTAATTTAAATAACTAAATATTAATTCTAATTAATATTAATAGCAAATTGTTGCTCCATAATTAATATTACTTGCTGATTATTTGGTATAATCGAAAAAAAAAAGAAAAGAAAAGAAAGATACTATTTACTTTACGTATGGGAGTAAAGTTAAAATTCAGACTAACATTACTGTAAACTAAACGTGAACAACACACAGCCAACGAAGTATGCTTTCTATCGATCTTTAAGTTTTCTGCGGAATATTTTGCCATTCTCGAGTAGAAATTTTGGAATCGACTTATCTCACAAATGTTCTGTTCGAATAGGATGTTCATCATACACAGGAGAAACAGATTCAACTATCTGTTAACATTCGAACTCGCTAAGCTCTGCTGTGTATTCTCCAACATTTTTTTTTTTTTTTTTTTTTTTTGCGAAATGAAAAACCCGATAGTCTGGGAGGGGAAACTTCATACGATTCTGGTTTTAATCCACTTTATAAAAGTTCACCACGTCTTGAGTTGATATTCGAAAACGGACTTTCTAACCAAAAGGTAAACATCACGTGTAGCTCTCCATTTTCAGTGCTAATGAAATCAAATGTCATAAGCGAAACCTATGTTTATTATTATTATTATTATTACGGGAAGCTCCAAGGAGTCCTTAGACTCATCGAGGGAGGCCCTAACATCATGTCAAGAGCAACTATTCGACATTCACACATTATCTATCATACTTCACCTTGAACTCATTTACAGTCATGGCACCCACAACAGACTCTGGCAGCTTATTCCACTCATTCACCACCCGCCAAGCAAAAACCCTAGCTCTAACACCCTTGCTAACCAAGAATTCTTACTAAGCCTCCATGGATGGTCCCTAGTCCTCCCACTACCAGTCCTATTCTCAAAAATATCTTCTGGATTAATCTTGTAGAAACCCTTCAGTAATTTGAATGTCTCAATCATATCACCTCTTTTCCACCTATCAACCAATTTCTGCAGCCCACAAATCTTCAACGTGTTCTCATAAGGTTCATTCCATAGTTCTGCTATTATCTTGGTCACTCGTCTCTGGATCCTCTCCACCTCCTCCCCATCGAGAAGAAACCCTGGTGCCCTATCTGGGCACAGTAGTCTAGTGGGGTCTTATCGAGGCTCGATATAGAGGAACAATAACCTGTTTGTCTCTGCTTGTTAAAGTGTTTTTCAGCAACCAAGTGATTTGATGAGCTGATTTTGTCACTTTTGCGATGTGTCCCCTAAACTTCAACTCCCTATTCACCAACATCCCCAAATCCCTGGCCTCGTCAATCTCCTGGAGTACAGTTCCACCAATGTGATTATTTATTTATTTATTCTTATGGCTACATGAAATTGGTAAGTGAAAAATACAATCACAATTTCCAGAAACAAATGATGAAAATCTTAACATATAAAAGTTCATTACATAAAAGGCACAACCTGCTTACTAAGTCTTTCTTTTAAAAAAAAATAAAGCAAAAGTAACTTGTCATAATTAAGCCAGAGACAATTATCGTCCTGCTGCATCAAGTATGACAAGACTGCATGTTCTCACAACACTTCACAACATAAAAGTGGCTGTATCCGAGGTTTAAGTAGAGAGCAGTTGTGTCTTGTGTGAGAAAACTTGATCCATTAGAGGAGGCCCATTTCACACTGTATCATCATCTTCTGACATGAGGAGTTCCGCTGATACTATGACGAGGACTATGAGAATGACTATTAGAATAACGTCTTCAGACGGGACCGTGGTTTTCTGTTTCCTCCATAACCACCGCCACCACCATACCAACTACAGATCAAGGTCCAGGCTGGAAAGTCAATTCAAGGCCTCATCCGTCACTTTGTGGATGTCCTGTAGGCCACAACCGTGAAAATTGGCGCCTTGGGCAGTCGTGCACAATATGAGTAATCGTCTAAGCCACGGGAGAACAATCACAATAAGGGTGATCTGACAGCCCCCATTTATGTAGAAGATAGCCACATCTGCCCTGATTAGTTCTGATCCTGTTTATAGATGACCAAATCTTCCTAGGAAGACCAAAACAAGGCTGCGGAGTACAGGGATCTTCTACCAGGAAGCCGTTACCAATATGATATACTGCTGCAAATCTTTTCACCCCAAAATGCAAAACCTTACATTTTTCTACATTAAATTGACATCCATTCTCCTCAGCCCAGTCCTCCAAACTATCCAAATCATCCAGCAAAATTTTGACATCCTGAGCATTCACTATTGCTCTACCTAACTTTGCATCATCCGCAAACAGATGCACAGTTCCACTCAGATCCTTTCCAATATCGTTAATGAACAAATTAAACAGTAGTGGTCCAAGGACAGAATCCTGCGGCACACCACTAGTCACAGGCCGTCTTTTGGATTCTACTCTTGAATAAACCACTCTCTGATATCTCTCCATCAACCACCATGCTATCCATCTCACCAACCCAATATACATTCTCATATGCTGCAGTTTACTGATTAGAATTCCATGTGGTATCCTATCAAAGGCTTTAGCAAGATCCAGTAGAATCACTATATACCCGTTACCCTTATCCAGTTCAGCCGTCACTGTGTTATAGAACGTGAGCAAGTTACTGAGGCATGATCTACCCTTCACAAAACCATGCTGTCCCCCATATCCCATTTTCATCTATCCAATATTGTATTTTGTTCTTGACTATTTTCTCCAAGACACCTTGACAACAATTCCTGATATGCTGATCAGCCGGTAATTTTCAGCAGCAGTCTTAGAACCTCATAACTGTTTTCCCCTCTTTACACCCCCTTGGGACTAACCCAGACCCGAGACTCAATTTAAACAAAATGGTCAAAGGCACTGACAATTCTTTAGCCGCTTCTCGTACAACACGAGCTGGTGTACCATCCAATCCCGCAGATGAATTGATATTGAGATTTTGTAATAGACTATTCACCTCCACTTCATTCACCACAATTCCCGTATAAGCTGTTGGTTCTTCCATATCTGCAATGTCACCACCTGGATGATATACTCTTGCAAAGTGCTCACTCAGTAATTCTACTATATCAACTGATTCGGTTACCTCCCTAACATCGGCATTCTTTAAAATCAATCTGCCGTATACATTTTTTCTTTTTAAAAAAAAAAAAATCAGCTAACGCCTTTATATTCCCGTATACGGGAGTAGGCGAGGCCATTTAGCCCTATCTAACTTTTGGAGACTGAGTGGGCAGATTCAATCTCCACTGGTACCAATCAGAGATAGATGGCCCATGGCTATCACTAATTAAGCGGTACTCAGTGAAGAGAGACGGCTCAAATGTGCCGCCATCTCGTGGTCCCTAACCGTAACACAATATATTTAATGTCTGAAATAATGTGGGTTCTATGGTCGATTTTCTTGAGTTTACAGGACGAAAAACCCGAGTTTCCGGGAGGAAAAACCTGCTTCCCCGTGCCAGAGATCGACTAACTCGGGAACCGGTCGAAAAAAGGCTTAGAAAAATTTCCTCTAGTCGCCGACTAGACTCGAAACCAAGTCTTCCTTCGTGCGGCCAAGCGCCGTGGTTAGCAAACGCCACATCCACTGAGCTACACAAGCTCTCCTTTTACTTGCAACATATCGAAAAAACTGTTTGGAATTCTCTTTAGTCTCCATGGCTAATGTTCTTTCATAATCTGCTTTTGCTTTTCTTACCACACTTGTTGCCCTTCTGGCCTGGGCTTTATACCGTTCATATGCCTGCAGGTCACCTTTCTCCTTAAATTCCCTCCACAGTTGTTTCTTTTTTTGCAGCTCAAGCTTAATGGTGTTATTCATCCATTTAATCCCTACTTGATTTATTATTCGGACTCTAGGTATACAGTCAGCCATTGCCTCCTGCAAACACTTCTTAACCACCTCCCATGCACTATCAACATCCAGCCCTTGCAGTTGTACATGCCATGGCACTGAACCAATCAAACTCCTAAGCTTGTCATACTTTCCAGCCAGATAATTCCACATGTACCCTGTCTTAATTGTAAATTCCACACCTTTAGCCACCTCCCAAGTCAAGACCCTGTGATCACTCTCACCAATTAGTGGCAATGTGGTCATATTCGTTACAATCAAATCCTCAGGTGCAATTACTAGGTCAACTCCCTGACCCCTAGTAATTTTATTTTTTTTTATGATTTTATGCTTTATTCATATTTCAGTTTTAAATTTTAAAATTCAACTGACTGTTCTGCCTATCACAAATGTCATACTCGTTCATCACCATCTGCAACCTCCATTTCAAATTTCACAGATCGTTACTGCCAAAAGTACAACAAATGTACTGTCCGACCACAGATGCGAGACCCTCGGCTGGCAATGTGCTGTGAAGAGTCAATTCAGGTTGAAGGGGGAGAAAGGAATTAGACGATGTACGAATTCGTCACTAGCAAGCGAAATCAGGTGCTTTATATACATAAAATTTTCCAACTGTTGTACAAGTAAATAGTTACCACTTTAAAAACTAGAATTTTCATAAAAGAAAATCTAATTTTCCGATATAATAATAAACACTCATCCCACGATACGCATCGATTACCCTATTATCGGAATAGATTCGCCTACTGCCATGCGCAGAAGTGTGGAAGGGTCTCGCATCTGTGGTCGCACAGTAGGGAGTATAATGTATATACTGTATATATATATATATATATATATATATATATATATATATATATATATATATATATATATATATATATATATATATATATATATATATATATATATATATATATATATATATATATATATATATATATATATATATATATATGATCACTACATTAAACTTTAATTTGAATTTTTAATTAAAAATATAGTTGCTGTCAAAAGGCATACTCTGATCTATAGGGTACTTTATAAAAGCTTTGCTTATCTCTTTATATCAAAGATTACAAAAGGAGCAGCATAACCAAGTTCAGAGACAATATAAAGTCGGAACATTGCAACTATATAAACTGCTGTAACACGTGTTCATCCCAGTGTTACAGCGGTTTATCCTCTAATGCCGCAATGATAACCTTCACAGACACGCATAAACGACAGCGGATGGTTAAATTGAAAAATAGACTTCAATGGAAATACAAGTTTTAATTTTAATAAAATGTCTACTTTCATTACCGAATAAATAAGGACTTTGCTTTTACGGTTTTTAACATTTAAAATAAGATCACCAGTAAACATATTTTACCAACTTCCTGCTTATGACGTCTAGAACTAAATCTTAAAATGTATGCATTTTCACGGATTTCTTTTAGCGTTGCATACCGAGTCGTTAGCAGACATGGCGACGATATTTGACAATCTCAAAGATGAGAATAAGCACCGTATTGGATTTTTCTGTTATTATGCTGATATTACTTATGGAACACTTATTAAAGTACACTTACCAATGCGTCCCATTCCCAAATTCCAACAATTGATCCAGCCAAACTCCTTCCAGTGGAAATTTTGGAATAACAAGTAAACCATTCATCGCTGAAAAGAATAACAGAATATAATATTTATATTGAGATTTTACAAAAAAAAAAAAAAAAAGAATATCTATAATACACAGCCATTTTTTTGAAATCAGCAATTCCAAGCAGCGTCTTTTCTTGAGAATTCCGTGTCTGTCAAATTACTGAACTAGCGAAAATGCATGCTGCTCAGCTTTATGATGGAGAGTCAGTCACTTCTGTGTTTTGAGTTCAGTGTTCCAGTATTAACCGGTTCAGTATTATGTTCCAGCATTATGTGTGCTAATTACTGTGCGACCACAGATGCGAGACCCTTCTACACTTCTGCGCATGGCAGAAGAAGGCTAATCCATTCGATATTGGGGTAATCAATGCGTTTCGTGGGATGAGTGTTTATTATTATACGTCGGAAAAGTAGCTTTTCTTTCATAAATATTCTAGTTTTTAAAGTGGTAACTATTCTGCTTGTACAAATGTTGGAATTTTTTACGTACAAAGCACGTGATTTAGGGTGTTGGTGACGAATTCGTACATCGACTTATTTCTTTCTCCCCCTTCAACATGAATTGACTCTTCTTGGCACCTTGCCAGCTGAGGTTCTCGTATCTATGGTCGGACAGTACATGCG
This sequence comes from Typopeltis vanoorti, assembly GCF_054136105.1. Lineage (NCBI taxonomy): Eukaryota > Metazoa > Arthropoda > Arachnida > Uropygi > Thelyphonidae > Typopeltis > Typopeltis vanoorti. The sequence continues at coordinate 77,762,195 of NC_143567.1, read as the reverse complement.
TTCTTCGATCTGATTTGCGTGAAGAAAAGAACGAGTGGGAACCCTTTCACATCCGAATGAGACTAATTCAGAGGAAAAACCCTAAAGGCGGGTGTGTTAGAAGAGATTCGAACCCAGATCTTTCCAATCAAAACAAGTCCTTAGGTGGTACTCATCGGTGTGAGACTACAACCTTGTATGATTAGTAAAGTAGATTAAGTTGTGATTCTGGTGTAGTATTATTGTAAGTTGCAGTGAAATGGGTTCTCAGGCTGATTTGCATGTTTTGTAGGGCTAAAATAACTTGATTTGAATAATGGAGACAATTAAGGCTATGTTAATTAACATATGCTGTTAATTAAATGTTAATAATCTGTTTACTGCATTTGTACTGGAGGATTAAATATCCTGCTATTTCTAAGTGCAGTTCAAGCCGCGATTTTTTCAACCAAAGGGCAGAGTTCTTGTCTTCGTGTCTGTTTTCTAGAGGCAATAAGGTGGGGCAGTCTTAATCAAGATTGCCTCAATGCGTAAGGCTCTGAGGGTAAATTATACTTAACAAGAAATTATAAGTTATATTCTCATCTTCTTTAAGAAGATGAGAATATGATTTTTGCGTGAAGTAACCTCACAACTAGGCAACTTCTGGCAATCCGGAACAAGTTTTTTAATTTGTATTTTTTTTTTTAATTTTATTTATTTTTCTACGCATTTTTTTTAAACGAACAAGTCCTTATAAGCATCCATGTTATGCGTATTTACAGTAGCATTTACCGACTAGACTGCCCTAAGCAGACAAATTAATTTATTAATTTGCCTTTTCTTTTAATTGTTCATTTAATTAACTGTACATTTTTCTCTTAACAAAAGATCGAATTTTAACAATCAGTGTGACACACAAAACCAACAACATTATACAACAGAAACAGGTAGCCATACCTGACAAAGAATAGTCTGCCTATAGTTTAGTTAGTTCGAGTCTCAACTTAGCTCCAGAGATCAGCTTAGCTTTGCCGTTCTGAAATAGACGATAGGAAACTTCAGCGATCGAGTACCGCTTGTGAATGATACGAGAGTCCAAAATAAAATTGTGAACACTTAGAAGCAAAAATCGATTGCGTGGTTCTTTTTTAATTTAATCGAAATCAACCAATTAAAGGTGAGTAGGGATAGCAGATTCACGTCAATGAATTTAGTAGAGAAGTGAATTATATATATATATATATATATATATATATATATATATATATATATATATATATATATATATATATATATATATATATATAAGATTAAATAATCATTAATATTCAAGTCCTCTTAATTCCGAATAATTAATTTCGGCTACCTTTGTTAAAGTAGTCGAAAAACCCATTTTTGAATTAACTTTTATTTTTTTTATTTAATTTATTGGCGTCAGTGAGTAAGCCTTTGTTCTTCCTGTTCAGGAGATAAGCGCTATTTTAAGGAATTTTGGATTTATAAATTCGTACACTACTGTACATTATTTTCTGAAGGGCGTGCAATATGCTTGATGCGAAAATAAGACTACAAAGAACTCTGATCAACTGATCACTTAAAATTAGCTTTTATTAGTTGACAGTTGGATGCCTGTGGAAATGCCGTTTGTATTCATAGCGCTAGATTGTTATATGCTCGATTCCAGTCTTCAAATAGAAGGAGTTGCCTTTAGGATTTTCTTCAGTTGCCGAGTTGGTCGATCTTTGGCATAGGCAGATGGGGATTTTCCTTCATGGAAACCCCCCACCCCGTCAACTCAAGAAAGTCTACAACAATATACGTGTTGAGGATTTATACAGAGTGATGCCTTTGATGTCTTTGGAATCATCGATATCCGTGAGCTGTTAGCAGTGATTAGAATCTAGTAGTCTTTCAAAAAAACGCCCGTTCTTCGAGTTCAAGGAATCCAAATAATGAACATCAAAACAACTTTTGCATTATTATGATCAAAATATGGATACTGATAGCTAATATCTCTAGAAGTTCAAACGTGATCGATGGAATGTAAAGTCTTTTGATGCGCACCGGTAGGAAAACTACATGCGAATAATTTTTTCATAATTTTCATGATTCCTTCAACATACTTTTCTATGGACTATTTTAATTTTTTATTAATAATAAAATTCTTTTCAGGCTGCTAGAAAAGCTTCACTGCCATGGATATGTCAAGGGACAAAAATAAACGACCCGCTTCCATATTTATGCAGGTAATTCTTTCTTTCTTTTTTGTGTTAGCTTTTCATTTGGTCTAATTTTAAGATCTAAGTGTTGTCTTATGCGCATGTGGAAAATGTGTAGATTTTTTTTTCTTCTTTGTTTAGATTAAAAATAATAAACAAGGTGTTAAGCAAATTTCGCATTTACTGGAAAAGATGAATATTGTCAAGGCCAACCAAGCCAATGTGTTGCCCACGGGTATAAAAACAAACTATCCTCTTCGTACACCTTTAAGTTACCAGACTAAAGGGAATCTGAAGATCTCTGGAGAACAAGCTAAGATTACTGAAGTCTTTAATGCCTTTAAACAAACGAGTTCATATGGCGATGCAGGCATACTCCGCTTCTTCAAGTTCTTTAACAAGTCGATGAAATTCTTGCAGACAGAGATCTGTAAAGCGTTGCTGTTCTTATGAGGATAACAGATACGAACCGTATTGTATGTTGGACAGCCCACACTTCCGCCGTTGCAGCAAATGCTTCGCCAAAATCCAGTCTTCCGACCTTAAAAGGGCGAAATGTGAAGAAATGCAAATAAAGTATTTATTCTCCTTATAGATCGTTCTTCACTTTACATAATTTTTTAACGTTTTTTTATTATTTCTTTCTTTTTTTTTTTTTTTTTTGCATTTCATTCATAACTTTAGTGTTACTCAAAAGTTGCATGCTTTTAGCAACAAGGTGAATTGGAAGCAAGTTGCATAAATTCTAGTTCTGGTGATGGCGATTTCTAGCTTGGTTTCAGTACTTCACGCAATGGATAATAAATGATTTGAATCTGCTAATCATATATCTGAAGCATATTTTTGCCATGGCATCAGAATCCTTGTTGTTCACAAAAAAGCCCACCCTTCGAATTCAAGGAATCCAAATAACGAAGCAGCTTTTGCGTTATGATTAAAATATGGATATTGATAGCCAATGTCTCTACAAGTTCAAACGTGACCGGTGGGAAAACTACATGTGAACAGGACAAACTTATCACACAGCCAGCTTAGAAGTCTTAGCCATGTTTATAAATATTCTGATAGATGTATGGAAGAGCTAGATTCTCTACATCTATAACTATTTACATACTTTTTCTCTCATTTGTGGGAACGCAGTGAGAAAGGACTACACAACTTATTTGTATAGCATCCGATCTTGTACGTGCCAATACTAAAAGTGCCAATGCCAATTTACAGCTAGAGTAATTACTTCACTTGCAAGAAATAATTAATTATTTCTTGCACTTACCATTTAAATACTGAAGGTTTATTATTGTAAATATTTAGTGTGATTATTAAGTATAATTACATATATATGTGAGAAGGAATGTTTATTTAATGAAAGCTATTCGCTTGAAACATTGCCCTATTGCATAATAATTGTAATACAAATTAATATTTATTATTATTTCTTTTAAATAAAGAGGAGGAAAATATCACTGAACAAACTTTGTAACGTTACTGTGAGTATATAAGGTTATTACTACGTTGATTTCTACCCACAAAAGGTTGTACACCTATTGTACATTTTAGTACCGTGGGAAAAGTTAAGTGGAGGTTAGATAATCTGGAAATTCTTCTCTAGAGACGAAACATCAACTTTTTCAAGCCCAATTCCGGATTCCATTAAGCAGGTGATGGTAGTTTTGCACCCATTAAAACCATTGAAGAGTAAAGCAAACTGTAATTCAATTCTGATCTGATCAAAGACTTATATTATATCAAAACTTCCTTAATAACACATCCACTGTAATATAAGTAACGTGTAAATATAAATATCAAACATATAAATCACAGCACGTATTTTCTTCTCTAATTTACGAATGATATCATTTTGTATGAGACTAATCAATAAAATTTCAAACCAGTTTATGCCAGTCTTAGGTTTCGTATGTAATAATCCACGTGATCATCGCGTCAATAATTTTTTTTAGGATTTAAAAAAAAAACCGCATGCTTATTCGCTGAATACATTTATTCAATTAAAATATTTATATGCAAAATATATTAATATACTAATATATTAGTATATTAAATTGCTAATTTAAATAATATAAAAGCAAAATGCCGATTACTCTAAAAACAGTTTATAATATGTTTTATTATTATATTTATATAAATATACTAAAGTAAGTGTATATATAATAAGTACTGTGTATATATTTATAAAAATGTTCCTCACTTAAAATGCTATGTATTAAAAACCTTCATTTTGAAATCCGAAACACTGGCTTCGACTTCTTCATTATTCCTTCCATATTTTCATTCTTCGTACCATCGCTAGACGATGTTTTTCATTGGCGAATTCAAAAGGATCAGATTTTATATCCAGAATATTTGAATTTTATGTCCGATTTTTTAGAAAATTAAAACAGAGAAAGTGTAAATTACAATAATAAATAATAATATATAGTAATTATAAAAATTCGAGAAGGTAGCCCTCATAGCAAACAATCATCTGAAAGAAATTTTGATATTTAAAGAGATCCCCGTTAAAATAAATAAATATAATTTTAAAGGGCTAAAAATAAAAATAATTTAAAAGACAAATAACTTCGGTGTTTATAAAGATCATCACAAACAGAAAAATGAAAACGAACTTACTTTTTAATTGCTTCTGCAGCTGGTATAATATTTCTTGTTACTGTTAGTAAGAGGGCTACAGTCAACTCGGCCACTGCATTCACAGATATTTCTAGAGTGTAGCTCATCATGATATTTCTTATAAAAAAAAAAAAGAAACGAAAACTCAGTTGTAATGGAAAGTAATCAGCTATTGGGATATTGGTCTGCAACTATTGTAAGATATGAACACACACACACGCATGCACGCACGTAAACCATATCAGATAGATGGTGAGATTAATTTCTTAGAGTAATGATATTTCAAGATAAAATACATTCGGAAGTAATAATTATTATCGTGCGTAGGGTGTTTTTTAAAAGGTGTATGAGGTGTTTCAAAAATTATGCATACTCTACATTCTTAGCTATTAGGATGATTCAATAGTTTCCATTTTCGCGTTAGTTGTAAACCAGATAAAATGAAAACGTCCTCTGATGGTTTACTGTTTCTGGTATCCTTTTCCAAGAAATAAGACTTCAAAATGGAGGAAGAATCGGACTAAAATATTGCATATCATTAATTCAGCATGACAATGTGCGGTCACTTGTTTCACTTGAAATATATGATGATATGGAAAACATAGATGTTACCCCCCCCCCTCATGTAATCCTGATACGAACCCCCCTCAGAGCTCGATATCTTTTCTAAGTTGAAAGAACATCAACTTATGTTCTTTCAACTTAGAAAAGTTGAAAGAACAAACTCCGTTCTCGCTGCCACTGACTAGGTTTCTACAGAAGTGACTCGACTTATCAAATACAACAACAAAACAAGGTTTGCTAACAGGAATCCGAGCCTACATAGCTCAGAGCTTTTCAAATCAGAGGTGAGTTGAGTTAGCCGGTCTCAAACGTAGGTGGAGGGTTTTTTCCTCCTCAAAAATGGCAAACACGCTTCGTAGACACATATCTTCAGACAGAGAATACGATTGGACAAGGAATGCAACGAGAAACGCTTTGTTCTATTCTCTAATAAAGTGGCATTGCTACTCCACCAACCATTGGGTTAAGGGAAAACACACACAGCAAGAATGCAAGATTTATCCAAACGCGTTGGGAAGCAGTGATAAAGCAGGATGGAGGATATAATCTCCATTCTGCTTTATTACTGCCCTCAACATATCTTCAAGAAATTTTCTGATTCAATAAAACTATTTTATATTCTTTATTGACAGTGTAATTGCTAATTTCCTTTGAGCCTTATTACTCGCAATTGTATTATTTGCTATTGCTTTTGACGCAATTAGAATAATTGAAAATAGTCTTTATTCTTTGAATCCGTGTCTACCGAGGAATCTTAGTTCATCGGAAGGTTACCATTTCCTTCACAGTTCAGTTATTTATTTCTAGTCACCAAGAGTCTATTTTGTTGATATTGCATAAAGAAACAGATATTTACGTTCTGGTTGTTCGGTATTCTGGAGAAGGAACTAAAGCCACGAGCTACGGATATTGTTTGTGTTCTTTTGAGGAAGGAAATATCTGAATTTCAGGAAAATAGGAAGGGAAAGGAGAGGAAAAATCACCGCCTCCGTGACAGCTAACTCACCTATTAAACGCTTTCATAAATAATCCTAAAGGGTACGATCTATAGAGTCAGTCCTAATAGTATTCTCAGATAACTAAGAATTTTGTATCATTTAGCGATGCTTTCTGAGACAAAATAAAATAAATTATGATTTTGATTGAATAATAATTCAAGTTATTTATTTTTTTATGCAAAGGAGGAGAAAGAGAAAAGAACGTATCAGTTTCTTCTTTTCTTTCTTTTTTATTTTCCCATTAACCGCATCCGACACTTCATATTTTGCAAGCTGTGTTCTATCGAATACGCAGTTTATAAGCAGGATCAATAATATTCTATCTAAAATCAGTGAAATGTTGGCTCTAATTATTCGTGTTATAGGAGTAATGTTAGCTACTGTATATCAGTTGTCTTAACAGTCACAGCCATGATGTTTGATGCATATAAAAACGAAGTGAAGGCCTTTGGCTTCGTGATCGAAGTAAAATAATTTAAAAAAATCATAACATACAATATTCTGTTTGTGGAAGCCTACAGTAATCCCAATATATGAGTAACCTTCATCCAACTAAACATATTAATTTATAAAACTGCGATTAGCTGTGTAAAACTTATCGCGATTGTGCAGATATATAGTTTCATAGTTTTTTTTAATTAGCCTTAAACCAGGAATGATTACTTAATGAATAGGATAAGTGGTTACAATTAATTGCTGCTGCTAGTTATCAGTACAATTAAGGAGTGTCGTCGTTATCAACTGTAACTAAATCTTGGCAAACTCACCTAAATCAAAAATTTTTACTTTAAATATAGCTAGTGCCTTCTACTAGATAAAAGAGGAGGCTGTGAAAAATTTGGTCTGGCTTACGTGTAGTGAGAACGTTCAAGTGAACAGGCATCCAAACGAAATGTCCTTTTTATATATTGGATAACTAAAAATTATATTAAAAAAATAATTAAATATACTTACCGTTTTCTGCACTCTTCAACATCTATGTGATCATAACCGACTGATACGGTCCCTATGATTTTTAACTGTGGTCCTACAAAATTGAAACAGAAATATGAGAATTTTGGATCGCCATATAGGCTGCACGTTATTCCACGAATCGACATAAGTGTAAGATATAACCTACAATTTATACTTAGTTCTTCAATTAACCTTAAATCAGGAATAGTAACGCGTGAATTTTAATTAAATTCATTATCAGCAACATTTATTATTATAGAATGCCATTGTTATGAGAAGATTAGAATGTAATTCCCCTCCTCCTTTTGTGTTTGGATCAGCAATGGCTAAACAACATAGACTATGTAAGGTGGCTCGTCTAATAGATAGAGGAAAGTAAAAAATCGTTGAGGACTTCTTAGGAACAATATAAAATTGTTAAAGTTAGCTATGGGAAGGAAAACTTGAAATTTTCATAGATTTCTGAAATCATTTCTGGAATGAACGAATGACTTTATTCCAATGCATGTGATCCACAGCTTGTATCGCTACATTTTATTCACTGCAGTTTACCCACGATGACATCAACAACCACCCACTAATTGGACCACACATCTTCTTTTCAATGAATAAGCATGGATCAGCCTATGAGAGTCCGAAAAATCACAGCGGTCACGAGATCTCACCCACTGGATTTATATTAATGAACAAAACTAAATCAGTTAGCAGCTAATCCATCGTGTTTTCTGTAGCTTCTCTCATGTATTCAATATAATACGGATGTGCTTCATTGGATTAAACAAATAGCTTCCGAATAAAGTTTCTTTGTGTGTTATTGCCTTTTGGAAGAGGGAAGTCTTTCCAACTATTCCTAACTGTGCCATAGGCATCTGAAGACCTATTATTGGTACTGTGTGCGCAATATATTATAAATATTCTTTCAAACGAAAGAACGTTGTTTATAATATGCAGTCACTGAATACATTTTCGTACGCATGCATGTTAAAACGGTATTCTAAGAGTAATATGAGTTAAATACTATTACATTCTAAAATTATTGAAGAATGGCTTAGTCTTTTATTTTACTTATTTTTACGACAATTCTTTCCCGATTTTCACGATATTGTTAAATCTTCAATGCAGAAACCGTTTTTACACGTATTAAAAAAAAGAGTCAAATGTTAAAAATTTCTGTTCCCTGTAATCACCTATCTAGGTCTACTTGCTGACATTTCGTAAATGTTATGATTTATATTTTATATAACATTTTGCATTAAAAACTGAGCAAAACAATTAGCTTTCAAAAATATTTACCTGCTGCATCAAGGACCTTCTCTGCTTATTTTGGTGAGAGGATTACAAAAAAATAGCATCTACACCTTTTATTCCTTTAAGAAAGTCTTCTTGCAATGTATGAAATTCGCCACGATTGATTATCAGATCACACCTACCAAAGCATAAAAGTAATGCTTTAGCATAGGTGCTTGGTTCTTTAGTAACAATAATAATAAATGTTTTATTTGGCATAACATTGACAAAGTTTATTATCCTCATCACATATATAGGATGTGTACAAATATACAACTATCACTTTTTCTGTTCACTACAAATATTCAGTCTAGAATGTTAAGTAAATGTTACTATCTAAATATATTAGTAATAATAATTTATTTTCCATTTTTTTTTACATAAATATTTACCACAATTCATTTAATGTACTAAAAGATCTTTTTGATTTTAACGATATTGATTAGAATAATTTTATATAAATATACATAATTTTTTTTCTGCATTTTATCATTTACAAATACGGGGTGAACAAGTATTTCGCATATATGCAGTGTAAGTGATGTTTACGTATATCAGCATAAAAGTTTCGTGGCCGGTATGTGTATGTAAAAAGCAACATATCAAGTTATGGAACACTGGAGGAATGCAGTGTCCACGATAACACCACAATTGTTTTAAATTTGTTTTGTTCTGTTTGTTTTTGGACAGTCTCCGTAACTCAGTAAGGTTCAACGACGCCCTTTGATTGGAAAGATAGGATATAGGATTCCGAACTGGGTCGGAATCCTATATCCTGTCCAGCAAGCGAAGAATCTTTATCAGGTTGCTTCAATTAGAGGCGAGTTAGCAGGTCTTAGAAGTGACAGGATTTTTTCTCTTGAAAACTCGAGTAGATAGTGTACAGGCCATTAAGGCTCACCAGATGGTGAGCCTTAATGGCCTGTAAATTACATACATTAACCTTATCAGTTTTCTGTTATTATGAGAATCCCTTCCGCGAAAGGCTGTAAACCAACAGTACATTAGTATCGCTTTTTTTTTTTTTTTAAAAAAAGAAAATATAGACCTTTTTTCTAGCAACTGCAGGTGCTAGAAAAAGCATCGAAATCCAACTCGTAAAGATGGCTTGCGTTATGTTCGATCGATTTTAGTCGCCAACAAAAGGAACAGTTCTATGCTTATTTCAGCTGATTATCGAGTTACGAGTTGGATTTTGATGCTGCCATTTAACATTTAAATCTTCCATTATGAAGCAGAATGTTTATATCTATAAAAAATGTTCATCCCCCCCCCTGCTCTTTTGTTGGACACAAGCTTCAGTCCTTACTATAACAATCGTACAAACCCTCATATATAATGCAATGGCAATTTCAGCAAATTTGCCCAGCATTGGTTGTTTTAATTCAGAAACTGTTTTGTGGTTTCTTCTTATAAACAAGATCATACATACGAGCCCACAGATAGAAGTCAAGTGCCTACTCAATGTAACCACGTCAGCCTAGCCACCTGTCCGAAATTGAGATTTAACTATTCCGTAACCCAAACCCCATGATGGAGTGGTGAGTTTTGTGTGTGTGTGTGTGTGTGTGTGTGTGTGTGTGTGTGTGTGTGTGTGTGTGTGTGTGTGTGTGTGTGTGTGTGTGTGTGTGTGTGTGTGTGTGTGTGTGTGTGTGTGTGTGTGTGTGTGTGTGTGTGAAACTAAAGCTGCTCGTTTGTTATCATACGGATTTAATATTCGGCAACTTGAAAGTCGTAGTGTCATGAGACGTCCGAAAATTTGAAGAAATGAGAGGTGCAAATGATGAAAAACAAACAAACAGACAGACCAGTTTCACCAACAACGGCAGAAAGATCGTATGAACTAAGACAATCATGGGGGTGCGAACTCCGCACTATCACTGGATCTAATTAACTTCTGTCTGCAGGCTGTAATGAAAGATGTTGTTTACAAAAGGAAATCACGAACAATTTCTGAATTAAAACAAACAACTGACACTCTTGCTGAAGATGGCATTCCAATGCTTGTTGTAGTATTCGAGCAAGGGCTGAAGTAAGTATGTATTGAACAACGAGGGAAGAAGACACTTTGAACATTTTTTTTTGTGGATATTAATATTCTCTTACATAAAGGAGCATATTAAACATTACATGACAGCGTTTAAGTCTCTTTAAACAACGGACATCTCTTCGGACCGCCTTGTACGTAAACAATCCTCGGTCCGCCATGGTATTAATGTACCCATATCTCAAACTCCAATTCTCAACGTAATGTTCGGCGAGGTCTCGTCTCAAAGACACTTTGTCCAGAAAGTTAAAGGAACTTTACCTCTATCAACCTTGGTATTTACTACCCTGCAAACACATCCTATCTTCGTTGTGAAATTTGTACTGAAGTACGCACGGTGGACTGGTGGTGAACAGCTTCTTGCCTTTCTTGAAATACTTACCTACAAAAGGAATAGTTCATATTAATGAAGTTAAGCAGAAGTTCTGCCCAATGAACAATAGCAGCAATTAGGTCGCTTCGTAAATTACCATCTTACAGAAATCTAGTTACGAGGATGCAGATATTATGCTAGAATATCTTTCCAAGGCAAGCAATAATATTTCCCTACATCCTAGGACCATCATCTCTCCAGTCACCATCTCAGGGGAGTAGGAGCAATACAGTTCCGTGCTAAATCTCTTCCTCATGAAGTCTTAATCTTGCATTTTGAGACCAGCCTCCACTCACTCCACTCATTCAGTATAGTCAAGATTCATCAACGTTTATTCATGTATAAATAGGGAAATATATATACATAAATATGCATGTATAAATAACTCATGGAAACAAAGCCCATTAAATAAGGGTGAATCAACTTGATGTTATGTGCTAGCTAATAAACATCAGATTGTTTACGAGTCTCGTCTTCAAAACATGTATTGCCGAAACTGTTTTCTTGGCATTTCTATTCCTCTGTGTTCATTAGTTGGTATGTAGAGAGTAATGCACTAAACCTAGGTGAAGATGGAAGTCTATATATATATATATATATATATATATATATTTCTGAATTGTTTCTATTAAGGATCTTTGCTGTCTTTCTTTAAGAACGACAGTATTAGGAATGCGATCTTGCCATGTATATCCTAGTAAGTCAAGATTAAAGAAAACTATCAGAATATCACCCATCAAAGTTTCTATCACAGCTAAGTTGAATCATTGTTTGGAAACAAAATTTGTCAGAACATTCTTCTTCCCAAGCAAGGTATACCGTTCTGCATCTGTTCGATGAGAGAGAGTGTGTCTTTTTGTACAAATGCAAGCATTATATAATAAGAACAGAAGCGTTTGTACCAGAACGATACTGGATAGAGCATCTCTTCCTCCACAACCACACCAACCGACTTAGTCGTTTCTTTCATTGTCAGATCCATTTCATAGGCAGAAAATGTTTATGTTCTTTTGACGAAGACATGGAACTAATTAGATCTGATTTCTTTCTGTTTACAAATGTACCATAATATTTGCATCAGTCTAAGATAGGATAGTTACTCCAAACGAAGGGGAGGAGAGAATTTTGCAGCACCATTCTATTATTCAATTACAGTTGCCTTAATTCTCCTACTTTTCTTTTAGTCAGTTTAACTATCCCCATTTTAGAAAGGCTTCAGCTACACCACACATCCAGCGTGATTTTAGTCACATGGCCTTCACCCCCGATGGCTGTACTAAACATTTTCATTTTTTGTTCTCTTCTCTCTGCATCCTAACAATAAGTCTCTTTTTCTGGTGTCCCTGACTAAAAGGCCTTTTAAAGTGTCGTCCTTCAAGCTATACTTCAAGAAGCTTTACTCGCTGATGATATCTTTTGGATATTTATTCTGTAAATATCCAAGCTATATTGGCTACTCACTTGACAAAACAACTGGTGATACCATGGCATTCGCCGATTGTCTTATAACATTTTCTACAGAGTGCTTTGAAAGAACTCCTCAACCAAACAATCGACTTTCCAAGTTTTAGGCCTAAAAGGTGCGATAAAAATTTTCTTTCTCTAACTCTCCTTTGGAGAGGCCTGAAATTAAAGATATTATTTCTGAATAATATTTCATGTTACTCCTCTAAATTAGTATTAATTTTTATGGCTATTCTGCCAATATTTCTTTAGGAGTACCCCTTTTGATGTCATTGGCTTTTTTTTTTACTTGATTTTTAGAGCATTACTAATGTTTTAAAGACAGATACATGAAGAATATAAGGAAGGAATAATTTTGGACATGCCTTTGTAGGATCCCTCTCCCCTCATCACCTTTTACGGCCGATATGGACGATATTCTATGCATTGGAAAACCAACATGCATCATCACTTCACAAGCGGAAATGTGGAGATAGAAAGATGTGGGAGAACTACGGATAAGACAAAAGTATGCGAATTTAAAACTAGGGTTTCAAGGTGGGCTGTGAACTATTTGGGAAGAAGGTGAAAGACAGAAATTTTTTTAGGGAAAAGGGAAGGGTGTGAGCCGTTTCGACTGAGTCTCGTCTTCGGAGCTCGTGGGAAAAGTGGAGACTGTCATGTCGCCTTACTGTTTTTGTCTTGAGTGCATCGTGACCTGATTTTTATGTTGTGGAGCTTCCACCTCACAGAGGTGATATAGGGACGGTGAATGTTTATGGAGTTTTTTGTCACATTTTATGGCTATTGTTTCTGATATTCTAAACATTGTTTCGTTTTCCTGTATGTCTACTATTACGGTTTTGTCGATTTGCGGGGCATGCTTCTGTTCAAGAGCGTGGGTTGCTATTTCTGTTTTTCCTGTATTTTATATTTTGTTTTTCTCTTGGTTACTACGTTTCTTATTGCTTAAATGTTCAAGGATTGGTATGTTGCAGTCACGAAAGTGCTCTTGTAGTACTGCCCATAAAGATCTGATTGTGGAACCTGTGTAGGTGACGTCACAATTTTGTTGGCAAGGAAATTTGCCAACACCTACAAAGAAATATTTGAAATTCTAGTATTTCTTTGTATGTGTGAGATTTTGTAGGTTTTAGGAGTGTTGCCTTTTGGTTCGTGGTGAACACTAATTTGTAGTTAGTGTGTTTGAAAATGTATTTGTAGGCTTTGTACGTGTTCTGGATGTATGACAGTTTAATAATTTTTTTGCGTCGGGAAGTTTGCTTTGGTTATTGAATTGTTTTGACAGGTTTTCGCTGTTCAGTTGGCGTAATTTTTTAGCTATGTTGAGTAATTTCGGTTTCTAAAAATCATTATTAATTTCTTTATTTCTATGGTGAGATAATTGTCTAGTCGAAAACTTATATGCGTTTATAAATTGCGCTAGAATGACTGATTTTTTGATAAAATCAGGATGATACGAGTTAAAGTGGAGGTAATTTCCGATATGTGCGTGAGTTTGTGGAATATTTTTGTGGCTATTTTGTGTTTGCTCTAATTAATGTTAGGTTTAGGAAATTTATGGATTTTTCATACTCTGTTTCTATAATGAACTTTAGTCCGTGCTGAAGTCATTAAGGGACGCTTGTAAAGTGATTATGCATGTTGGTTTTCCAATGCATAGAATATCGTCCATATCGGCCGTAAAAGGTGATGAGGGGAGAGGGAGGGCTGAGTAGATGTGATAGAAACAATTCGGCTAATTGTTTTCGCTAATATTTTGGCCCATAAGGAGTCTGAAAATTTGGATATAGATCAGTGGTGGCTTGCACATAAGCACTGCGACACTGCAGCACCCCCCCCCTCCCCAATGAAAAACGAAAAAATTAAATTTTGTTTGTGTTTATAAATAATAACAATGCTTACAACATCATATAAATGCAGTACAACACGTTAAAGGTTACAGCTTATGTTTTGGCATTGATTGAATAGTTAATAATTGGAATTGTTCGATTAACGCTTTAGATTACGAAACAAATGCACTGCGATCTAACGCAGTGTCGGAATTATCACGTTCGGTCAGTTACGGCTAGACTCGCCGATATTCGTTTGTACTTGTCACTGCACGTTACAAGTGAATCTGACACTGCTCGTTGAGCAATGTCGCTACAGATAAATTGCATGCTGGAGCGCGTTATTTCTGTGAGATATGTTCGTGGTGAGGCGTGTGTTTGTGGTGAGGGTGAAATATTTTTGGTAAATCTTATTTTATTCTATTAAAATAATATATAATATTATTTGTTATATTATTATATAATAATTATATTATATTATTATAATATTATATTGATTATAAATACAGGGCTGAATTATGACAAGTGTCACTGTTGAAAATGTGAAATGAATTTTTTTTCTTATTTTGTATATGCCGCACCCTCACTTAAAATTTTCACCGGCCTTCACTGATATAGATGTTATTGTTAAATTTAAAAAAGTTTGCTAAGCTTATTAGTTTTATCAGGTTTACGATATCGCTGGGTGTTAATTTTGTTCGTGATCCCAGAGTGATGTCTTCTGTAAGTGATGCATATACGATGTCTAACGTCCCAGGAACGTCCACAACTAATGTGGACGTTCCTGGGACGTTCCTCACTTCACTGGATGCAACTGGATGTTGCATCCAGTGAAGTGAGGACGTCATCGTGGGATAGAGTTAGGTTTGTTATTTTTTGAAATAAGTCAAATGTTTTTTATCATTGATTTTGACTTGGTTAGTAAAGGTTTAAGCAGAAATCTAAGAATTTTGATAACGGTGATATGATAGTGTTTTTGTATGAGACTATTGGGAGTACGCACGATATATATATATATATATATATATATATATATATATATATATATGTTAAAGATACCAAGTAATTTTAAACCTGGTTTTACTCCATTTCCCAAGTAAGCAAACAGACTAAAAAGTCAAGTTTGCGCCTGCAATTGATGCAAGTCTAACTGATCCCACAGGTAGTGCAGGACCAGGGCAACTCGTGGCAAAGGTGGAACAAGCTCCGATCACTAATCTTAATATTTACCCTTAATGCCAAAACACATCTCCAAGAAGGGGATGTATAATGTTTTGTATTAAAGGCAAGGGGCCACTACCCAGACCGGTTTCGACCTTTATTGAGGTCTCGTCAGTGGGAGCTAGGCTTAGAAATACCAAGATTTAGTAATACCGAGCTTGTAAGTATTTCGCCAAAACAAGTTACCATAAGGTGTTTTAACCTTATTAAATAAAAATCTCTGGAGGAGATATATAAATGTAGAAAGTATTTTTACCTTGGGTATAAATATGTTAAAGATACCAAGTAATTTTAAACCTGGTTTTACTCCATTTCCCAAGTAAGCAAAGTAAGCAAAGTAAGCAAAGTATGCAAGTTAGACTTGCATCAATTGCAGGCGCAAACTTGACTTTTAAAGTAAAACCAGGTTTAAAATTACTTGGTATCTTTAACATATTTATACCCAAGGTAAAAATACTTCTACATATATATATATATATATGGTACGGGGTGTCGTGTTTTTCATTGTTATTTTATCTATCTTGTTTTGGTTTTTTAAAACGAGCAATGTGTTGTTAACTTGTTTTATGAGATCTGGAGTGGGGGTCATTTAGGACTTTTTGGTATGTGTTTTGATCGTTTAAATTATTTTGGTAAAACAATTCGTAATAATAATAAAAATTCTTCTCTCGCTGGATGGATTTACGTGTAATTTGAATGTACTGTTATATTTTAATAACATTTCTTTTAAAATTTATCGGGTCATTTCAATTCTGATTTCAAAAGGATTGTTTGGCACATGTTGGAGGGGGGGCATTGCAAAGTTTAGACCTTTAGTTAGAATGGTAATTTCATCGGGTGTGGAATTATAACTTGATCAATTTATAATTGAATTGTTTGACGTACATTGTATGGTGGTGTTATCCGAAGGGTTGGAAGCTGCACGTTTGTTGCTGTGGGGATCTGTTAGGGCATTCCATCGGTCAAATCATGTTGCTACTAAACATGATTTGACCGACATCAAAATCGAAATGATTTAACAAAATTTAACCGGCATCCTAAATAACAAATTTCATTAAATTCCATTCGACCAACGTGAAGTATTAATATCAGTTCGAATCCATTTCGGTAAATTATGGAGACTATAACCGTGTTATGAATAATTACTTTAATTTTTTGACGTTTCCGCCTTCATATTTAGGTCTCATCGGGACTATACATATCTTTGTATGTATATATATATATTCCAGATGATAACCTTGATATGAAGGTGGAAACGTCGAAAAATTAAAGTAATTATTCATAACACGGTTATAGTCTCCATAATTTACCGAAATGAATGCTGATCACCATGTAAAACTAAAGGAATCAGTTCGAATCGTTTTGCCTAATTCTATAAATACAAATGAAATCAAAATTTAACCATGTAAATATTTTCTCGGGAGCATTCTAAATCCCAAACTCAATTAAATTCCACTCAACCAGAGAGAGGAAGAAGTAGGAACAAAACCAATCTAATAGGTGTTCACACATTTTGCAAATCGCACTTAAAATGGGTCAAAGATTTATAATCCGCACATACAACTGATGATCCCTCTCCTTACAGTTCAGTCCGATCGGTTCTTTCTTGTCCGCACACGCTACTGATGCTCTATAGATCTCGTGACTTTTCGTGGGTGAGTAAAATAAATAAATAATTGACAACACTCGTTTTTTTTTTTCTTTTTCTTTTTTTTTTTGACATAAACATCGCCATTCGATAGCAAATCTATTACGGATATTGGTTCTCCAAATATGATGGTGTTTGGAGAACCAACAAACAAGTGTTGTTGACATTTGTCAAATATCAAGCAGCATTGCACACTGTATTAAAAAATTCTTTGTTACATTGTAAACAATGATAAGATTCTATTAGATCAACGTGTGTTTGATCTTATGGGTCCAGGATGAGTTTCAAGCATGGATTTTATGAATTACTGCTTAGAACGGGAAGAATCATGACAGCCATAAAGCTTACCATATTATAATATAATATATGGAATTGCATTTTATTAGTCTTCTCGAGTGCATCAGTTTTTATTTATAATCACTATTTTTAAAGATTCTTCCCATTTTCCAATCCCCAGATATGTAGATTGTCCTTTCAACTGGTGGATGCGTTATAAGAATAACTAGAAAAAAAGAAATGCATGAATTCAGTAATTTTTTTTTTATTTCCGGGGAGGGGGGGAATAGATCAATGTCGTGATGAACTTCTTCCCTTCTATAACTGAAATGCATTTATTGGCAAAACGATTCGAAATTTATAACAGTTTCTCTCTTTCTCACTAGATGGAATTTAATAAACTTTGGTATTTACCATCTCTTAAACTTTTGCGAGTCTAGCTTTGTTTCAACAGGCCCATTAAAATAGTCCTTGCAACAAACTGAACAAATCTAGACTGAAGGTGCGTAAAATTGAAAATCTATTCATCAAATCAATCTAGACAAAATTGCAACTGAGATCCATAATAATTATGCTGTCACTACGAAAGAATAACATTACGAAACACACCATTTTATAACTGTCTACGATCATTTACGTATTTGTGACATATATACTCTACGAATATACTTCTATTTACTTGTTATCACTGTAGTCTAACTGAAATCAGAATAAACTTCTCTTCCACAAATGTTAATAAGTATCAAATTCCATTCCATCCATCCATCCATTTTGGAATATGCCAATTTGATAGTAAAAATACAACCATGTGAACATATTCTAATGTACATCCTAAATCCTATATTTTATTATTATTACGTGATTTAGTCATAGCGAGGTAATTGCAATATATAATTTCAATAAACTTCGTCCAGCCAGAACTGCCATTAACTTGCGTGTGCACAAAATGAATAAATGCTTGGGCATTTTGCACAGGGCACTGAAACATTGGAAATCCATTTAAAAATCTGTCAGAAATCCATCAAATTTTGAACCGGTGTATTTTTTAAATACAAAAACTATTATTCAAAACTCTTAGACTCAAACTTATGTATCATTTAAATATCGACCTACTGGATCCACTACTATGTTAATAAGTTTTGAGTAATAGCACAATCACTTTTGGAGCGACTGACGTGACTGAACACGTTTATAATTTCCTGTTGAAATCCTAACTTTATGCTATGGTAATTTCATCCAGGATAAGTTTTAAGCATGGATTTTATTAATTACTGCTTAGAATGGGAAGCATCATGACAGCCATAAGGCTTACCATTTGTTTTGTTTTGTCATATTATAATATACTATGGGGATCCTCCCTCTGACGCCTACGCCCCCCCCCCCCCCGTGTTCCAGACTGGTAGGCCGGTTCTCCTTGAATTCCGATGACTCGAGACTCAGGGTAGCCCCCTGAGTTTCAAATAACTTGACAAAAACGTTACAACCTACATCCGTTTCAAGCCGACGTCACATCCGTTTCCAATTTCAGCTTATCATTTTATAGTATAGAGTAGATATGGAACTGCATTTTATTAGCCTTCTTCTCGAGTGCGTCAATCTCAAGACTGGTTAGAGTAGCACTACTACTTTACTAGAAATAGTGATTATATAATAAGGTGATTTTCCAATGCTTTCCCAGTTCAACAGCTATAGCATTTATGTCTGCAGATATCTGTTCACGATGCCGGCTTGCCTGTTTAGGAGAATGAGAACCTCGAGTTTCCAGGAGAAAAACCCGTCCATTTCCGTACGAGACTAGCTCTCGCCTTTGATTGAAAAGCCCTGATATAGATTCTTCGCGTCATAGACAGGATTCGAATCCAGGTCTTTCCAACCAAAGGGCTCCGTCGAAAACAACAGTTACGGAGATTAGTACAATTAATATAAACATTGCAAATTATATTTATTAAAAGAAAATCAAATGTCTGTTGAATACGAGACCACCCCTGCATTTCCATGAAGAAACTGAGAACAATCAAATAGTTTCGTCGACGTTTATTCAGAATGCAGTACTCATTCAATCCTATCCTTGCTTCTATTTTCAGACTTTAAAAATGGATAACGAAATAAACAAATTAAAAAAAAAAAAACACTTCGGAGCAGTTAACAAGCAGTCAAAGTCATCAAGAGAAATTGATGTGATTTTTCTATTAAACAACAAAGCAAATAACAAACGAATTATTCATAAATGAGGACTAAAAACGTGTAGATAAAATCTGATATTGGTTGTTTTAGAAAACAATTTCAATATATTTTAGATATTTGCTTAAATTATAGTAATTGTCATCATAAGACTCGATGTCATTATTTGGGATTTCAATTCTAATTAAGTGAATATATACAAGCTGGCTCCAGTGAAGGCCCTAGGAATTTTTTCGCCCCGTGCAATAGCATATTTTGCCGCCCCTTTCCCCTAAAAAAACTCTTTTAATGACGTCTTAAAAGCTACGATGTTAAGCTAGGCTTCAACATGTCTGATCATAAATTCTAAATAGTAACGTTAGCTAATGAAAATTCTTAAGTTAATGAAAAATTATCATAAACTATTTCTTTATAGAAAGAGAGAGATAATTAACCCTTTAACGGTGGAATTTTGTTCTGAAAATGTGCATCTGCATGGATAATTAAAATCAATTGCTACTAATATCGACATTACTGGGATCGCAATGAGAAGTACTTGTCATGAGCTCAGAATTTTTGGTTTCGGTCCTTTCGCTTATTTTCTCTTGTACTACATTAGCTGTTTCAGTTGCTTTTAGATATTTATGCAAAGCCCCGCTTTGTTTCTGAATATCGCGTTCTTTTTCCGATTTTCGTTTGCAATATTCTGCGCCTGATAGTTTTTTTTTTTAATCAAAGATATCTTCAGTATGAATTTAAAAAAATTATATGAATTTTATCAGCCATATTGGAATGTTAAAATTATTTTCAAAGCCAAATCCTAATAACTGTATCAAAAAGTATTATTAACAATCACTGCACAACTGTATTATCAAAATATATAAATACAGTCTGTATTTATGTGTTTTGATTCTATTTCTTTAACTAGTTTACTCTTAACCATTTATCTCATTATGATCGTTTGGCCTCATTGGTTAAATGAGATTCACCTTCAGTCAAGGTCAACTCACGGCCAACAATGGAATCGGAAATAAATGCAAAATAGGTGTTCTACTAGAGTCACGTAGTCTGATATGAACACCGACAGTGCGATATTAAACGCAACATAATACTACATTATTATGATTTAAAAAAAAAAAAAATATGCAGTACAATGAAATTTTATTATATAAAAATTTAACTAACGACTTCCTGAAGTCTGGTTTCAACAGAGAAGGAATAAATGACTTTTTTTATGATTTATTTTTCGTATACTTCAGGCCGATTTTGCCGCTCCCAAAAGCTTGTGGCCCTGTGCAAATGCACGTGTTGCACAGTCGGTAGAGCCGGCTCTAGGTGGCTCATAAGCCACATACCATTCCGTAGAAAGGATCCGTCTTTGTGAAGCCGAAAATGGAAGGCATTTATGTGATGTGCTTTTTTTTCATAACTGATAAAAAAAAAAAATCTGGTGATGTTACAAAACATATGTAGTTGCTTCACAAAGACGGCCCTTTCTATGGCAAATTCGCTTATGTGCGACCCAATCCTGAATATATATATATATACATACACACTGTTAACTTGATATTAAGTATTATGAAATCAGCTTACTTTGTTTTCAGTAGTGCAACGCCATCAACTGGATAGCTAGACAGGCAAAGATAAACTTTCGGTTTGTTCATTTTCTCTTCCTTTTCTCCAAAGTAAACTTATATTAATCAACAAGAAAACAGCTTACAGGTCTCTTCTTCACAATTTCCAACAAATTTATTCATTTGATTAGAAGACGTTATTTATTTCATGCGAGGCCTAAGTTAAACCGATACGCCTTTCAACCTTTGATCTCCATGATACACAGACGATTACAAATACTAACTCTTGATAAGATATTTTATAACTTAAGACATGCTAAGTTACAAAACTATTAATAGCAGGTTAAAAAAAAAAAAAACAGATGTACAGTTATCTGCAAAAATTAAAATTCTCAATATACGTAAGTCCAGTGGATTAGCAAATGCTCTTTACGATTACCTTCCTTTTTCTCACTATTGGGTTCACGATGCGATGGTTACAACAGCGCATATTAGATGGATCGCTAGAAATTAGATTTATGCAAAACTGACGATGAAGAAATATTTGACGAAATATTACGAATTTCTTCAGTTTGTACATATGCAGGAAAAGGCATTTACCAATCTTGAAAATGGAACGCTGGGAACGATTATGAGATAAACTGAACCTACCATGGAATCAGGTTCATATTAAAGCAAAAGTCAATACGATGTGGTCTTATTACTTTAATCCTTTTGTATGCAAATTCAGGAGTATAGTGCCAATCCGTATTAATTAATTAATTATACGAAATTCCGAAAAAAAACATATAAGAAAGTTGATAAGTGGTTCTTGCAGTAAGGACATGATAAAGGGATCTTGCAGTATAGATATAAATGAGATTTTATACCTCATAGCATGTGGGAAGAGAATTGAGAATAATCCCTGAAAACTGGGCAAGGGTGTGGTTGAGAAGCATAAGATTAAGATCAAAGTTCTTTTCATTGCATATGGTGAGTAAATGGAATGAGCTACCAGTGGAGGTTATGAGTGCATCTCCAGTGCATATTTTCAAAGAGAGACAGAGAGATGATAGATGTATGGGTACGGTGTGATCCGAAAAAAGTCTTCCCTCAATGAGTCCTTGACCCTCTGGAGGAGCCTATATACTAATAAAAAATAACAAAAATAAAATTTCAAATAACACATGCCAATATCTTTGCAAAACTCAAACTTTTCTTCTTTTTTTTTGCCAACAAAGGTTGGTTGATTGGTAGAGCCTCTGCTGCTAATGGCTCATGCAAAAAGTTAAGCAAGTTTGAGTGCAGTTAGTAGTTGGAAGGACTCAATCATTTGATGCTGTTGCCACACTCTCCCTCGATGAGTTTTTGGACTCCCTGGAGGTGTCACACATAATAATATCTTATAAACTAAATCTAACATAAAAATCTAAAAATCTAACATTTATTATAAAATAAAATATTGTTATTATTATTATTATACGGTATCTCCATAAAGTCCAGACACTCATCCTGGGAGACCGACACTAGCATTTATACACACAAAACTTACCATGCCACTCCTTAAACTCATTTATGATCAGAGCACTGTATTGATAACTAATTCTGGCAGTCCATTCCCCTCGTTCAGCTATTCACACAAAAAATCTAGTCTACACACCCTCACAAACCATACTCTTACACAACTTCCACAGATGAACCTTCAGTTCTCCATTTGTCATATATTGAAAAATTTCCTTTGTGTCAATTTTATAAAATCCCTTTAATATCTTACAAGTTCCTATCATGCCCTGTCTTCTCTGCCTATCAACTAAACTTTGTAACTCGCACACCTTCAACCTATAAATTAAAGATGCTAAGAAATTATATTCTTGGTTTAATCCTTTATCCAAGTGTAAGCAAATAAAGTTTGTGCATGAAAGTAACTTCATGGGCATATGACCAAGTGGAAAAACTTTCAACACCTTCAAGCAATCCTCATAGGAAGAGACCTGTTACCAGCTTGGTCACTTTTCTGTAAATTCTCTGATCTCCCCAAGAAACCAAGGTGACAAAATCTGTGCACAGCAAGATGTGGCAGAATCATAACCTTAAAAAATGGGATAATAATTTCCTTATCTTTACTTGTTAGTGAGTTTTTCAACAACCAACTAATCCTTTGAGCTATTTTGTCAACTTTTGCAATATGCCATCTGAACTACAACTCCCTGTCCACCATTATCCCCAATTCCCTACTCATCATTTCTCACAGTATGCAACCTTTTCAACCTGAACCTTACATTTTGCAAAATTAAAATGAATTCAAAATCATTATCCTTTACTACAATGCTAATTTCTTTAAATCATTTTGCAAGATATCTACATCAGCTTTACCAACTATTGCCCTCCTATTTTGCATCAACAGCAAACAAATGAATATCTCCCCTCCCCTGCATTAAATCTTTCCCAAAATATCACTGATATAGAAATTAAAGAGCAATGGCCATAGTACAGAATCCTCAGGTCTTCTGCTAGTCACCCTCATTCTACTAGATTCTACTCCACTCCACCATATACTACTCTCTGATGTCTATCAACCTTATCCATGCTACTAGCTTCATATTATTATTATTTCGTGACACCTCCAGGGAGCCCAAAGACTCATCGAGGAAGGGCACTTACTCAACAACTCTTCATCTCCACCAAACTACACCGAACCACTACTACCATCACACAACCACCACTAGCATTTTTTGTTTATGAATTGCATGTGTTCTCAAGGCTGATTTGTCTGCATGCAGAATGAAAAACCCGAATTTCCAGTTTATATACCATTCCAATTGGCTCTAACTTTTGTCATAGTTTTCTATGTGGTATTTCTGTCAAAAGCCTTTGCAAAAGTTCAGCAGTATTATGGTCGAGTCATTTCCTTTACCCAATTCCATTGTCACTTGATTATAAAATGTGCACAGATTACTAAGATAGGACCTATCCTTTACAAAACTGTGCTGCTTACTATTGAGAATCATATCCCTATCCATCCACTGTTGGATTTTACCTTTAACCAACTTTTCCAATATTTTAACAACACTCCTGATATATTAATTGGTCTATAGTTTGCTACTTCTGTCTTGGGGACACCTTCGTGTAATGAAACTATCTTATCCTCTTGCCAGAGCTGAAACTTAGATTGAACAACTTCATCAGAGGCAATGCCAGTTCTCTTGCTCACCCACATAGTTCACAGGCTGACATGCCATCCAGTTCCATGCCATCTGGTGTGAGACTACTACCCTGCTTACTAGAAGCCTGAAGTGGCTTGAAAAACATGTTTGATTAGGGTTTCCAGACTATGTAACAAATAAATAAAAACACAAAACATACAGGAATGGATAGATGAAAATGGTATACTGTATGGGGGACAGCATGGTTTTGTGAAGGGTAGATCATGCCTCAGTAACTTGCTCATGTTTTAT
The DNA here is from genome assembly GCF_054136105.1 of Typopeltis vanoorti. NCBI lineage: Eukaryota > Metazoa > Arthropoda > Arachnida > Uropygi > Thelyphonidae > Typopeltis > Typopeltis vanoorti. The sequence continues at coordinate 77,737,555 of NC_143567.1, read as the reverse complement.
AACACAGTGATGGCTGAACTGGATAAGGGTAATGGGTTTACAGTGATACTGCTGGACCTTGCTAAGGCCTTTGGACAGGATACCACATGGAATTCTAATCAGTAAACTGCAGTATATGGGGATGGATATAGGGTTGGTGAGATGGATAGGAGGGTGGTTGATGGCGAGATATCAGAGAGTAGTTTATTCAGGAGTAGAGTCCAACAGACAGCCTGTGACTAGTGGTGTGCCGCAGGGTTCTGTTCTTGGACCACTACTATTTAATTTGTTCATTAACGATATAGATAAGGATCTGAGAGGAACTGTTCATTTGTTTGCTGATGATGCAAAGTTGGGTAGAGCAATAGTGAATGCACATGATGTCAAAATTTTGCAGGATGATTTGGATAGATTGGAGGACTGGGCTAAGGAGAATGGATGTCAATTTAATGTGGCAAAGTGTAAGGTTATGCATTTTGGGGTGAAAACATTAGCAACAGTATACCACATTGGTGGATTGTACTCCAGGAGATTGACGAGGGCAGGGATTTGGGAGTGTTGGAGGATAGGGAGTTGAGGTTTAGGGAACACATTGCAAAAGTGGCTAAATCAGATCTTGCAGGTTGATTTGGATAGATTGTGATGAGGTCAGGGATTTGGGAGTGTTGGTGGATAAAGAGTTGAAGTTTGGGGGGGGGGGTGCAGGCACATTGCAAAAGTGGATAAATCAGCTCATCAAATCACTTGGTTACTGAAGAATACTTTGATGAGCAGAGACAAACAAGTTATTGTTCCTCTGTGTCAAGCCCTGATAAGACCGCATCTTGACTACTGTGTGCCCAGATCTGGGCGTCACGGTTTCTTCTTGATGGGAAGGAGGTGGAGAGGCTGCAAAGGTGAGTGAACAAGATGATAGCAGGTCTATGGAATGAACCTTATGAGAACAGGTTGAAGATTTGTGGGTTGCAGAAAAGGGGATATGATTGAGACATTCAAATTACTGAAGGGGTTCTATAAGATTAATTCAGAGGATATTTTTCAGAACAGGACTGGTGGTGGGAGGACCATCCATGGAAACTTGGCAAGAGTGTGGTTAGCAAGGGTGTTAGAACTAGGTTTTTTACTTGGAGAGTGGTGAATGAGTGGAATAAGCTGCCAGTGTCTGTTGTGGGTGCCATGACTGTGAATGAGTTCAAGGCAAAGTATGATAGATACTGTGTGGATGTTGAATAGTTGTTTTTGACATAATGTTTAGGGCCTTCCTCGATGAGTCTAAGGACTCCTTGGAGTTGCTCATAATATTTTTTTTTTATAATAATAATAATAATAATATAAATTTAATGAAAAATATTTGGAAAAAATCCCTATCAAACCTGCTAATGATGTGCTATAAGTTTTTTCCTATAAAGGATGCTACGTAAGCATGCTATTTCACTTCCTTACTGTCACCTCATCATCCACATGATGAGATGAGAAGTGAAGTGTAAAGTGAAGAAGAAGGTGAAGGTAAGAAATGAAGAGTCACATTAAATCAGGAGTACATAATATCAATACTATTGCAGGAAAAAACCATCTGGGCATATATCATACCATCAGGAACTTGCACTGTGGAAAAGGCATCTATAGCAGATATTATTACTGCTTATATAATTAATTAATAAATAAATCCCTAATGCCATTTTATTTCATAGGCAAGGTTGCTTTTAGCCCTATCATTTTGGAGACTGAGGAGGCAGTTTAATCTCTACTGATAGCAATCAGAGATAGCTAGTCCAAGACTAATGCTAATTATAAGTGATCTGGTGAACAGACAGTAGACAAGTACAGCCATCTAATGGTCCATAATGCAGTATATTACTGTCTGAAATTATGCAGGTTCTGTGGTCGATTTTCTTGAGTTTACAGGATGAAAAAACATAAGCTTCTATTAGAACAAACCCATTTACCAGTGTTTGAGATTGACTGACTCTGGAACTGGTTGAAGAAAGGATTAGAAAAAGTCCCTCTAGCCAACAATCAACTATATTCAAACTGAGAATGGCTTTCTTCAAGCAGCCTAGTGCTATGGATGCAAATGACACTTCCACAGGGCTACACAGACCTTTAATATAATTAATATAGAAATAAAAATAATATAATATAGTTATTACTATATATTGTTATACAGTACTTAATCTTCAATTTACACACTACACCACTAACTATCATCCACTATGCTGGCCACTAACAGTATTTTTGTCAGTGAATTGTGTATCCTCTGGCTGATTTGCCTGTATGCAGGATAAACAACATGGATTTCCAGAGAGGAAAACACTATAACCACTGCATGAACTTAACTAACTCATTTCCTCATTTTCCATTGAAAAAAATAAAATAAAAAATAAAGATTCCTCTTGTCAAATTCAAATGAGAATTCAACTCAGGTCTTTTCTAACTGAAGGGAAAAAAGGTCTCCTGTTGTTCTTCCAAATGTTTTATAGAGGCACTTAATCTTAATAGTCAACCAGAAATGCTCAAACATGGAAGTATAAAGATTTTCTGGAGTGGGGGGAGGGTACAAAATTTAGGTCAAATTCCAATGAATGAAAGAGAACTCTTACAGTATTCATCTATAATCAAAAAAGGAAAATAAAAGTGAATGTAAGAAGTACAGAGGATCCTTATTGATGCACGAGGTAACATTATGCAAGCATACTTAAGGAAAGGATAACAAAAATTGTAGAAGAGAAATGGGAAAAAACAAGTTGGGTTTAGCCCAAACAGTTGAAAAATCATAGGAATATAATGAGGGTCTATTTATAAGTTTTGTGGATCTGTAAAAAAGCATATATGATGATGTGCCATGAGAAAAGCTGTTCAAAACATTAATTATATTGTGTGAATAGACATACAGAACAACATATAATCTATACTTAAAGTGCAGATCAGCAGTTAGAACTGAAATATGTTTGATGCAATCATAGATTAGTGCGACCACCATCATTTATTCATCATCTCTATTGATGATGAAGGAAATTTGGCATTAAATTGATATCAAAATGACAGGAATTCAACTTGACTCTTTAATTTTGAAAGATGATATTATACTCCTAAATAAATCCACTACAAAGTCTTGAGGAATCTTTAACTAAACCGAATAACTACTAACAAATTTAGCTGAAAAATCAGCAATTAAAAAATGAAAGCTCTGAAAATAGGCAAGAACACAGAAAACATCAACTGCTTCTCAATGGGAAACCTACAGAATAGGTAAAACAATTCAGCTTTTTAGATATACTTTTCAATGAAAATGGCAAAATTAAATTTGGAAATAGATAACATGATAAGCGAAAGTTGTAATATGGTAGAGAGCCATGTTCGAAGTTTTTTCACTTGGTTATACTATAAATTAAAGATACCAAGAAATTATATACTTTGTTTAATCCTTTATCCAAATGTAAAACAAAGTTTGCACCTGAAGTATTTTCAGGACTGGGGCAACTTGCCTTAGTATTCCATAATGCAAAGCACATCTCCCTGCAGACATGTATAATGCTACGCATTATGGGAAGGAGTTACTACCCAGACTGGTTTCGACCTTTATTTAGGCCTCTTCAGTGGGAGCCAGACCCAGAGGTGAATTATGCATTATGGGAAGGGTCACCACCCAGACTGGTTTTGACCTTTATTGAGGTCTCTTCAGTGGGAGCCAGATCCACAGGTGATACTTTCACCTCTGTGTCTGGCTCCCACTGAAGAGACCTCAACAAAGGTCGAAACCAGTCTGGGTAGTGACCCTTCCCATAATGCATAGCATTATACATGTCTGCAAGGATATGTATATCCCATAATGCTTTGCATTATGGGATACTAAGTGGAAAACTTAGGAAATACTATGGAAAACTTTGTTTGCTTACACTTGGATAAAAGATTAAACCATGTATATAATTTCTTGGTATCTTTAATTTATGGTAGAGAGCCAGATGAAGAAATTTATACAAAATAAGAGGCAAATTAGCAAACACACTAAACTAACAGTACAAGACAGTGTTTCAACAAATTTTAGTTTATGGATTTGTGGGCTGGGTGAGAAATAAAATGGCTGGATGTAGAGAGAAAGAGACCACAGATATGAGAGTTCCAAGAAAAATTATGGGATGAACAGAAAACAATGGAGAATCATATTAAAAATGAGGATATTATAAAAGAACTTAACACTATTAGTATTTAAGAATAGTTGAGCAGAAATAAGTTAAGTTGGTACAGTCATTTAAACAAAGTCAGAAGAGAAAGGTTAGAAAAACACTTGTATGATGCCAGGAAAATGACTCACAGAACCAAGCATTAAGTGAACTGAATCAGATTTAGTTATGCCTAAGAAGAATGAAATAAAAGATCTGACAATGTTGGAGGTTTGATACAACCAACAAATTACTTGGGAGGAAAATTGTTTATATTATTATTATGTGATGCCTCCAAGGACTCATCTACTCCACTACAAGCTAGTAATACCTTAATTTTGTAGTACTATCACAATATCCTGTGTATCCTTTGAGGGTACAACTATTATTTAAAAGGAATTTGTTCTAACAAAGGAATCTTGACTTTGTAAAAAATACAAACTATAAGATCTCTATTTTATGCTTCTTCTATGTTGTATGAGATACTACACAACTATTGTTGTATCAGATTTATTTCTTTATTCGTATGTGGTTTCCCCCCTTTCTCCCCATCCCTTTGACGTGGTGGTTGAGACTACCTAATGAGAGATTATTTACAGTCATAAAATATATATATATTTTATGACGATAAATCCATGTGTGTTCACAGCACAGCACTAGTTTGCCTGTTTTGAGGGATGAAAAAGCAGAGTTTCTGGATGAAAAAACCATCTATCTCCATATGAGGTAATCATATGAGACCCAGTTTGCAGAAGAAAAAAATCATCTTTCATCAGAACAATGCACCTGCCCACAAAGGTGTTTTGACAATGGGAAAATTAAGTGATCTGCACTATGAATTCTTGGAACACCCACCCTATTTCCCATATTAGGCTCCCTCTGACTTCTATCTCTTCCCAAAACTAAAACTATTCCTCGATGGAAGAGTTTTAGTTTTAGTTTAGTTTCAGTGTTTTTCTTCGAATCAAGAGGTGATTGCAGCTGTAGAGGGGGTATTTTGCAGATCTTACTGAGAACCACTAGAGGGACAGGATAATGGCACTGGAGCATCGCTGGAATAAATGTATTAGTCTTAAGGGAGATTATGTTGAAAAATAAAAATAATTTTGATTTTATAAATTTTGAAATTATAAATTCGTTTTTTTATTGTTAGGCAGAGAACTTTTCAGACCATCCTCGTATGAAGAGGTTCAACATTAATAATGCAGTTTCCAATGCAAGGAATGTGCTGTATGAAACAGATTACTTCATTACAAGAAAGAGCCAAGAGGCTATTTTTCCGGTGGCGTAAATTAAGTTAAGGGGATAATAAATCCCTCATTATTTTAAAGCCAGATACGAAACTCAGAGATCAAAATCTATCGAAATCTAAGCGTTTCATGCCGAATAACTTACAGTTCTTTCGCATGAAACTCTTAGATTTCGATTTCTGAGTTTCGTATCCGGCTTTAAAACAATGAGGGATTTATTATCCCCTTAACTTAGATTACTTCATTATTAATTGGTTTTTAATTGACAAGGGAAAGATTAAGTTCTGTAAGAGACGATTTAAATTCAACACTTATCAAGATCAGGAGAAAAAAATGCCAGATGATTTGTTCTTAATAATATGCAAAAGAAGTCTACTTAAAATTTTATTTCATTAACATATTCAAGATGCGTACTATTTACAATCCATATGACATCCATCATATCTTACAAGAGAATTATCCAGAAAAGCTTTTCCTCATGAAGATGTGTTCTTCCCATAAAGGTATAAGCTAGCATCAAGAGAGGCTACAAGAAGCTATTAAAAAATGAATGCATTTAGTAAGTTTTTTCAATAAAAAAACAGAAATGGATATTAAATCAAATTTTATTATTATTATTATCATTATTATTATGCAAGCACCTCTATGGAGTCCAAACACTCATCGTGGGAGACCCAATCCATCCATACAATCTATCATACCTCACCTTGAATCCATTAACAGAAAAAGCACTCAGAACTGACTCTGGCACTCCATTCCACTCATTCACACTCTCCAAGAAAAAATATCTAGTCCTCACACCCCTACTGACCACACCTTTATTCAACTTCCAGGGATGACTCCCCCCTCGTTCTGATCCCTCTAACCAGGTGCTGAAACATTTCCCCTGCATTTATCCTATAAAATCCTTTAAGCAATTTATGTTTCTATCATATCCTCTCTTTTTCTCCTATCAACCAACTTCTGCAATCCATGCACCTTCAATCTATTCTCATAGAATAAAGTGGCCTGTTGAATTGAATCCTCATAGTGAATGGCCTGTGGAATGTACCCATAATAGGGCACATTCCACAGGCCACTCACCTCTGAATCCTCTCCCCTGCTTCCTCATCCCCAAGAAACCCAGTGGACCAGACTTGAGCACAGTAATCCATATGTGGGTGTACTAAGGATTATAAAGAGGAATTACAACTTCCTTATCTCTACTTGTTAATGTATTCTTCATTAGCCAAGTAATGTTATGGGCTAATTTAGCAACCTTAGCAATATGTCCTCTAAACTTCAACTCTCTGTCTACCACTGCCCCTAAATCTCTAGCTTCATCTATTTATTGGAGTACAGTGCCATCAATGTGATACACAGCTTGTAACTTATTTATCCCAAAATGCATAACTTTACATTTCTCGACATTAAACTGACACCTATTAAATTTTGCCCATACTGACAGCCTATTTAATTCTTCCTATCCAAGCTCCCCACATCGCCTTGATTAACTATTACTCTACCTAATTATGCATCATCAGCAAACAACTGAATATTTCCTTTCAAGTTATTTCCTATATCATTTATGTACAAATTAAACAGCAATGGTCCCAGCACCGAACCTTGTGGCACAGCACACCACTAGTCACTTGATTTTTTGCCTCAATTCTGCCCTCCATATACCACTTTTTGATATCTGTGCAGCAGCCACTTTCTTATCCACTTAACAGTGTCATATCCATCCCCATTTGTGCTAATTTGTGTAACAGTGCTCCGTGTTGTATTCTGTCAAATGCCTTTGCAAAATCCAGCAAAATCATCATCTAGCCATTTCCTTTATCGAACTCAGCAGTTACTCTATTATAAAAAGTTAGTAAATTACTAAGGCATGACCGACCCTTCAGAAAGCCATGTTGACTCTCATACAGTATCATATTTTTGAATTGGATTCTTGAATTCTCTTTTTTTACCAATTTTTCTAGTACTTTGACCATCATGCCTGAGATACTGATTGGTCTATAATTTGCTACAATAGTCTTAGAATCTCCCTTATGCAAAGGAATAATTTTGCCCTCTTTCCATTCCCTTGGAACTCTACCAGAGCTGAGACTTAAATTAAACAGCTTATCCAAAGGCATTGCCAGTTCCTTTGCACATTCTCACATACTTGATATCCCATCTAATCCCACAGCTGTATTGCTGTATTTATATTGAGATTCTCCAATATCCTAAGAACCTCCAATTCATCGACCTCTGTTCTCACATTAGTGTCTGCCACATAGGTTAAAGCAGTAACCTCACTAGGAAGATATATGCCTGCAAAGTTGTTGCTCAGTAACTCAACTATTTTATCCGCTTCCATCTCCTCATGACCACCATCACTCATTAAGGTTAATCTTCCATAGTTATTCTTCCTCGTGCTTGTCACATAATGACAGAACTCTTTGGGATTTCTGTTAGCCTGTTCGGCTAAATTCTTCTCATAATCTGATTTTGCCGTCCTTACCATCTTTACAACATGCTTTTTCCTAAGCAAGTTGTAATGTCACCTTTCTTGCCTGAGCCTTGTACTGTTCATGAGTTTGCTGGTCACCTTTCTCTTTTTATACCCTCCAAAACATTTTCTTCTTCTGCAGCTCGTGTTTAATGATATTATTCATCCATCTAACTTCTACAGATTGAATGTGAAGGGTTTAGTATTTTCAGGGAAGACAGAGAAGATAGGATGGGATAGGAGTACTGCTGATGATAGCAGATGAATTGCAACCAAAAAGAATAGGAGATAGGCAGGAGGGTGGCTGTTCATTTGAAGCAATCTGGTGTGATATTAAGACCATTAAGACAAAATATACAGTTGGTTGTTGCTATAGGCCAGGAAGTTCCACAGATGATCTGGAAAACATTCATTGCCAAACCAAATTAGTACAATGAGTACAGGTTAAGTGATTATGTCGAATATACACTGGAAGGAAGAAAGATTACATGGCAGAAAGGAAATAGAATTTATATACTTGCTGAGGGATAATTACTTAAGACAGCATGTGATGGACAGGACTAGGGGTGGGAGAGTATATCCCATGCACTACTAATATCCTTATCCTGCAGTGTTTTATGCTATTGTATAGATTTAAGCTTTTTCCTAAGCATGTTGTAATCTACTGCCTTGTAGTTCCACAAATACCACTACTCGATAGAGCATTCCTCATGTTTTACAATCTTCCAAGTCAAGACCGCATGGTCACTTTCTCTAATTGGAGGCAATGTGCTCACCTTGTTTATGGATAGCTCTTCTGATCCTATGACTAAGTCTAGTACTGTCCCACCTCTAGTCCCTCCATCACATGCTGCCTTAAGTAATTATCCCTCAGCAGGTGTATAAATTCTATTTCCTTTCTGCCATTGTGATCTTCCTTCCTTCCAGTCTATATCTTCATAGTTGAAGTCCCCCATGATAATCACTTGACCTGTACTCATTGTACTAATTTGGTGATGCATGTTTTCCAGATCATCTATGGAACTCCCTGGCCTATAGCAAAAACCAACTGTATATTTTGTCTTATTGGTCTTAATCTCACACCTGATTTGCTTCAAATGAACAGCCACCATTCCACCTATCTCCTATTCTTTTCGGTTGCAATTCATCTGCTATCCCATCCTATCTTCCCTGAAAATACTAAATCCTTCACATTCAATCCGTGTAACTACATTATCTGCTGTTAGCCAAGTCTCACTAATGCCTATAATTTTTGGCAAGGTTGCACTAACCAATGTCAAAAACTCCTCCCTCTTGTTCCTGATACTTCTGGCATTAGTGTGTAGAAACAACAACATCCCTTTATTCCCCCACCCACTTTTACTTTCTGAATTGACTACCCTAATTTAATATTTTTGAGAGACTAGATTCCTCACTTGGTCATTCTTACACTCACTCGCTTCATGGGTGACTTCACACAAACTCACTTGCTTCCACCCTAATTGCTTAAGTTTCCCTGAATTTGCACATCAGCATGCTCAGTGAACAAAAGCTCTCTCCAGACACCTAACATCAAAAGTATTCAGATGCAGTCCATTTGCATTGCACAAATCCTTCTTTCTGTTAAACAGAGACCACAGATCCACAAATTCTATATAATTCCTTTTGCACAATCTATGTATAGACTCATTGGCTATCAATATCCTCCTCCTCAGTTCGTCTCTTTCATAGCATGGGAGGAGACTTATAATCTTCAGTTTTACCTCTTCTAACAACTCCTTTACATCCTCCCTCATAGAATGCTTCTCACCTCTCAAATCATTGGTACCAACCAAGACAATCATTTTCTTTGACTTACCATTTTGCATCCAGATGGTGTGGCTAATATCATGAATTTTTGCTTCTGGAAAACATGATTTTGTCATACTTTCATTAAGTATTCCCCTGATTATTGAGTCTTCATACATAATTTTCTCCTTTCTCCTTAATAACTTGATCAAAATTTAAGAATTTTCAGCAAACTGTTTCAATGTAGATAGAAGATTAGTGACATGCAATTTAAGGCCATCAGAAAATGCAGAAAGAGCAAAAAAGTAGTATTAATTGTCCTGATATGAATATCAGATATAACATGGCATAATGAAGCCAAAGCATTCCTTCAATTTTGAGAAGTCACCAGAGTTTAAAGTCAATGCCACCCCTCTTAGATGGACACAAAGACTATGTTATAGTCAGGAGTTGGATACATTATTTATTTTTTTATTTTTATCAGAGTATTTATTCATGTATGAAAAGTCAAACTATGGCTGCATTGCACAGGCCTATCTGGTCTCAATTCCACATCTAAGTAATATTCATTCAAATGTCCAAACAACATCAAATACACATTTTAATCCACTCTCTGATTCAATCAGAGATGGCAGATGCTCATAGTAGATTCAATAAGTTAAACAGACAGTTTTTAAAAAGGAGAAATCATAATGATTTCATGACAAGAAATCATGGCAAGTAAGTCAGCATGTGCTTAGAGAATACAGAAAAAAATGTAACAAAACTAAGTTATGTGTAAAAATGGCTAAACAAAAGTATATGGAAAAAATATAGAAGATAAATATCATGAAGTTAACAAAATGTTTTGGATAAATATTCACAAAGTGAATGTTATTCAAAAAAGGAATTAGAACTAAAGATGACATAAAAATGAGGATATGGATACTACTCTAGATGTCTGGAGTACTTGCACTGAAAATTATTAAATGATATAAGCAGTGAAAGAACAGTGGCAGAAAATATGCAGCAAGGAATACAGTAATGAGAACATTTCCATATATGAGATGGGAAATGCTGTTAATAATCTGAAATGTGGAAAAGCAACTGGAGAAGATGACACCTGATGAAAAATGCTTAACCACGCAGAATCTGGATAGCATGGTCAAAAGTTCAAATTCTGGATGACTGAAGTGAGTTCTTATAATACCCAACTATAAAAACTGAATGTGAGACATTTAGAACAATGAGGAATTTCCCTGCTGGGCATTTCAGGCAAGATTTATGAAAACATACTTGAGAAGAAACTAAGAAAGATTGTGCAATAGCACCTTGGGGAAAAACAAGTAAGGTTCAGGTCAAATAAGTATTGTCAGAACCAGATTTTCATTTAAGACAAATAATTAAAACTTAATCTTGGAAATGCAAGAAGGATATGTAATTAAGTTTTGCAATTCTCAAAAAGGCATATGATAAGGTGCCAAGAGAAAAGCTTTTCAAAATGCTACATTTTATGATGTAAACAGGACATTATACAGACTGATATATACCACACACTTGTACATTGGCATTAGAATTGAGGGAAGTACAAAAGATGATGGAAAATCAGGTGTAAAGCATGGATGCATGATATCTGATTTGTCATTCATTATCTAAAGGATCACATTATGAAGGAGAGTGGCCCTTAAGAAAATATACTATGTCTTCAGGATTTCCTAAATAACTGCAATAACAAATTTAGGATTAAAATCAGCAATAAAAAGATAATTAGCCAAAATACTGAACTAGTAGTATATAAGATGTGTTTAACCCAATCTGAACTTAAGGTTGACTTAGAAATATGAATTCTGAGCAAATGGGGAGTGAAGTGATGGCATTGATAGTGAAATCATGTTAAATGAAAATATTAGATTAGAAAGTAATTTAACATTGTTAGCATTCAGGAATGTGAGCAGAACTAATCTAAGGCAGTTTGTATGGCAACTTAAACAGAATGGGAGAACAGTTAGCACACCAGGTGTCTCATGCCAGAAGAGCAGGAAATACTAGAGACCTAACAACTAACAGATTAATTTGGAAGAAAACCGCTGATAAGATACTAGTAATAATTAAGTACTACTGTACTAAATTATTACTAGTATTGTAGCGTCCTACGATACTAGTAATAATTTAGAGATACAGGATGCTACAGTAGTAGTGTTCTGTATCTCTCGCAAGTACTTGTCAGGAAACTATGACAATGATGAGATGTTATATTATTATTACATGACACCTCTAAGGAGTCCTTAGGCTCAGTGTGAAGTCCATTTATTCGTGCACATATGTTCTGATACCTCATTCACTGTTTAATGTTCAAAACTACAGCTAGCCCCTTTCTTCCAACTTCACTGAATTCAGCCATAGAGATGCTCTTTCTATCAACAATAATGTCACATTAATTGTTAACTTGTCTACCAGAATGACATATAATTCTACCAGTCTTGTTTTCTTCTGTATCAATAAATAATCCTTATAAATATAGTTATAATATTAGTTGAAATCACAACTTAGTGTAGTTTTCCCCTGTGGAGAAACTCATACTCTAAATGAGTTCAACTCCAAATTAATGAAACAAATTATTCTTCATATTTGTCATTCCTTCTGCTATTGTTCTTTGGAATAATCTCTTTCTGTATGTATTTCCAAAAAGTACATACAATTCAAAAAGTATATACAGTATTTCCAAAAAAGTTATTAATCTAATGTTAATAACTTTCAATAACTTTCTTCTGATCCTTCCACCTCTCACAATAGAGATGTATTATCAGTTGAAATCTTTTGTGTTTTAGATACTATTAAAAATATTTCAGCATAAAAAAAACAGATTTTACTCTGATTTTCTAAGAAAGATATGAATTAGTCAGGAACCTGACTGATAGACATCTAAAGACTCATAAAGTTAGATGTCTTAGCAATAATTCTATACAATTTAATCTCACAAGCAGCTATATTGCTATTCAATGTCTTAAATTTGCAATATACATTTTATCCAGCTGAAAAACAACGAGAACAGTCCACCAACATCCTATGAAGGCATAACTTCACCCTTCTAAGAGATGCAAATTCCAAAAAGTATATATATATGCAGTCAGCTTAATTAATCGAGTACACCCACAGGTTGCTAGTTTGAATTTCAATGTGGGATGAATATTTCTGATTGTCTCTAAGTAGTGACAATCAATTTAAGAGATGAACCACTTCATCTCTTAGCATGCCATCCAGTCATTTTCGACTCTTGGTGATCCTGACCTGGTCAAATTATGCATTGCTTTCCTGATTACAACATATTGCATTTAGTCAGAAGATAGTGATTAGTGGTATCTCTGTCATATTTGTATTATGCATACATCTGGATGGATGATCTGTTTATTTTGAACAAAAACAAGTTTTTGAGATGTGGGGAAGAGAGAAATTTGATCTCTTCTAGGATGCATAACTCTGCTGAAGGCTGGGTTGGTTGGTTGGACAGATGGGATTTCCACTCTCCAATCAAGGCAATGGGTTCAAATCCCAATTTCTGAAAGCATTAGATGATTTTCTGCCCAGTGCAACATTGAAAGTCTGAAATGATTTGAATAAAGTAGAATCAACTCTCATTACAGCAAACTTGTAAGAACCATGGGAATTTGCTGTTAGTGCATTTTCTTTCAAGCAGTGTTTGTTGAAATTTGGGGCGAGACTTTTTTTTGACAATTTGTTATAGTGAGTGAGTTTGTCATAAACAGTGTTTGCTACAATAGGGGTAGGTATACCATTGTTTGGTATTTAAAGTAAGGACTTTGGTATTTAAAGTATTTAAACTGGACTATCAAATCCTTAGCTCACTCATGGTACAAAGTATATAATAAGTTTATAACCATTTTGGGGAGGAGGAGGAGATTCACATGAAAAAAAATGTAACTCAAACTCACTTGAAAAGAGCTACAAAGTCTTTGCAAGTAGTCATTTGTCATTCGTATCTACTAGATAAAATATATCTCAAATTGACTGTGTATTTGGAATCTTTCCAAATATTTTTCTATGCAAATTATTATTATTATTACGAGACCTCCAGGGATCAAGGATTCATCATGCCTTCTCTTAAACTCATTCACACTAGATGCACTCACAACTTTAACAGGCAAACTGTTCCACTCATTCATGGGGTCTATGAGAGAAAAATCTAGCTCTTACCCCTTTCTTAACTGCACACAAACTTAACTTATCTATCATATCATTCCTCTCTCTTCTGTCTACCAGGGTCTGTAGTCTGCATGCTCTCAATCTATCCTTATAATCTACATTCCATTATCCCAATATCATCTTTTTAACTCTTCTTTTCAGTCTTTCCACTGCTTCTTATCCATCTGGGACCCAGGAGATCGAATCTGTGTGCAGTAGTCCAGGTAAGACCTTGTAAAGATGCAAAATGACGTCTGTATTCTTATATGCCAATGTTTGTTTCAACATTGCAATTATCCTCTGAGTTGTATTTGAAATTTGTGGTATGTGACTTTTGAACTTCAACTTTCTATCCACCATCTCTAGCTTTGTCACTTACATCAAACATAATTCCACCAATATAATATGTTGCTGGATATTGCATTATGCACTTTGGCATGATGAATTGATGATGCAAATAATGATGAATTGACAGTCATCATTATTTGCCCACACTTCTAGTCTATTCAAATCATCCTATAAATGCTGTATATCAATAGCATCTCTGATTGCTCTGCCTATCTTTGCATCATCAGCAAACTGAAGATCTCCTGTCTTTCCAATATCATTAATGTATGGATCAACCAAAAATGGTCCAAAGACTGATCTCTGAGTTACACCAGTCATCTTCAATTTGACAGATTTACATCCCCCATATACTACTTTCTGATCTCTGCTCATCAGCCACCCAAGTGATTAAGAATATGTTAATTTTGGAAGCCCATGTAACTAAGAATTGTTTAATATGCAATGCTGAGAAAACAATGGATCACCATGGATAGTAGGTTATTATACTATGCTAAGTGTATTTTAGAGCCAACTTGTTTGTTTGTTTGTTTAGCAGGTGGATAAAAGTACTAAATCTTAGGGTGAAAAGTTCATGTGCTTCTATATGAAACTGGCTAGCTCCATTATAAATGTTTCTTGTTTTATGCCAGTACCTTGACTGATGTACAGCAATTAAATCCCATTTTTAAAGCTTTCTGCTAATGCCACAGTATTTGCTTCACTCACCCTATGGATGCATTGGGTTTGTTTAGAATTAACCTTGAAGCATTTGTTACAATGAAATGCTGACTATATAACAAATGAAACGCATGCTGTACTACTAAATGATAATTGATTTTTAATTAACTTAAGGAATTCACAACATACACTAGAATATAAATTAAATTAAACTTTAATATATATTTCCAATATTTCAGTTGAGGTTTGGCATGATGCCAAACCTCAACAAATTTGGTTGCATGAGACTGCCCCAGATTTGAGAGACGTACATCAGGAGACCTTCAGCCCAACGGTCAAGAATACCTACATAACCTGCTAGGGGGCACCATCAGGACTTTTAGAAGAAACAATAACTTACTCGCTTCGTCCTCATTTACTGTGTGTGGTGCCTGCATGCACGTGTCTTTATTTTACGTTCCTTTGAAGATGGCAACATGACGTTCCCGAAATATTGGAAATATATATTAAAGTTTAATTTAATTTATATTCTAGTGTACGTTGTGAATTCCTTAAGTTAATTAATAATCATGTATAATCAACATATAAGCCTTTCTATGAGAATTAAATGATAATTATCCATGTTGGCACTTACAAAAAGCAAGGAAAATATTACTTTCAAGTGTGAAGCATTTATCTCAACTTAAAACAAGAGGAAAAACACTGTAATTACATTTTATATAAATGTTTTATAGTAAAAGACAAAAAACATACATGTGATTTCCTAAGCAAAAAAGAAACTTGTGAAATAGTACCACTATGTTCACTCAACTTATGAAGGTAGCCAGCAGTTCTTAAATCATAGATGCATACCTATAAAATAACAATATCTTACATCATCAGATTTTTAATTATTTAAATTATTGGTAAACAAAGCACAGTGTTTAAATTTCAAAATTTTATTATACATAAATACTAAGAAAATATCCAAAAATATGAGCATATCTATCTATCTATCTATATTTTTATACATACAAGGTGGTTCAAAATTCAACGTACAAACTTTGAGGGGAGGTAGAGAACATCAAAATCAACCATATTCACATAGGAAAGCATGACTGGAAATGCCACCCAAAAGTAATAGGTGGCGCTGTTTGCCAGTGCTCCAGGTGAGCAGTTAGGGCTTCCTCATTCAAGCTTTTGAGAACGATGCATGTTCTTCATACGTCGAACTTTGATTCGTCGTCGAACGAGGTGCATGGGAGACATGCACCTCGTTCACAGGTTAGCTGACAGTAATGGAAGAGCTGCTGTACGAATGTATCGTGAAAGGTACCCAAACAGACATGTACTGCATCACCAAATGTTTGCGCATTTGCATCAGAATTTGTGTGACTGTGGATCATTCAGGGATTGCAGGCATGATAGTGGGCAGCCATGATCGATGCGAAATCCCACCATGGAAGAGGAGGTGTTGCATGCGATGGACAATAATCCAGAGACAAGCACATGTGCTGTTGCCTCTGCTATAGGAGTATCTCGATCCAGTGTGCTGCGCATTTTGCACTCTGAGTCCTTTCATCCATTTCATCTGCAATGGGTCAAGTTACTGATGGCCGAAGATTATCCTCGACATGTGGAATTCACGCAGTGGTTTCTGCAGAAAAGTGCCATAGACCCGGATTTTCCAACTTGTGCTTTGTTCACGGATGAAGCTCATTGACCCACAAAGGGGTCTTCAACCACCACAATGCTCGTGTGTGGGCCCATGAGACCCCACACGCTGTACGATCGCATGCTGCACAACAACACTTTGCCATTAATGTATGGGCAGGTATCGTCGCTATTTAGTCGGCCCATACCTGTTACCATTACCACTCCGACTGGACTCCCAGAAGTATCGGACCTTTCTGGAAGAAGTTCTGCCAGATTTACTGAACAATATTCCAAAGACTGTTCGTCAGCAGATGTGGTTCCAACAGGTTTCAATAGGGCTCCAGCCCATTTTGGCATTTCTGTGTGTCAATATTTGGACAGGTCCTTTGGGAATCGATGGATTGGGCGTGGTGGACCCGTTGCATGCCCCCCCCCCCCCCCCACTCACCTGATTTATTGAGCATTGATTTCTTTCTGTGGGGGACCCTTAAAGCAATGATGTACTACAAAACGCCTGTTGCCTCTGACATGGAGGCAACAGGCAAGAATCGCCATCGCCGCTGCTAATATCAGGGAAACTCCAGGTATTTTCTAAAATGTACGGCAATCAATCCGTCGTCGGTGTCAGGCATGCATCATTGCTAATGGTCATAACTTTGAGCGCCTGATGTGAAACTATATTATGTATCCAACTACTATTGAACTGTTCAGTTAGCCTAATAAAGTTTTTTACACTACTTACTGCCTTGTATTATTTCTGTATCCCTGTTAGAACCTTCCAGTAGCGTTTCCAGTCATGCTTCCCTATGTGAATATGGTTGATTTTGATGTTCTCTACCTCCCCTCAAAGTTTGTACGTGGAATTTTGAACCACCCTGTATATATATAGCATTCAAAAAAGTTATAGAATGAAGCTAACCTAGAAGACTGACTCTATTAATTAATTTTTTGTAGGGTACCTTGTTTACACAATAATCATGTACATTATATGTTCGAGTCTCTGTATCTCAGACAGTAATAATGATGCCCTCTGATTGCACTTCTATTAATCCGTTCTAGCATGCAAAGTACCTTCATATGAGCTTTGCAACTGAAGGTGAGTTAAGTGGTCTCATACAGCTTCTCTCCCAGAAATTTGGGATTTTCATCCAGCAAGATAGAAAAATTGATCTGAAAAATTGATAGACAGAAGATGTAACTATACAGATGGCATTAGCTACCCCATCATAGCATTAATTGGGCTTGTATACAGCTAAGTTGCTTGAGTGTAGCAGGCCATTCAGCCTAACAAGTAAGAGGAAGGTGAGATTAAATGTGAGCTAAGCATGCATAAGATGTATACTGGATATCTCTCCACATATTATGAGATGGGAGTCAACATGCCATTGCAAAGGGGAAGTCATTATTATTTATTAACACCAGTCCTCTATCAAGTCAAAAGACTCATCATGGAGGGGAGTACACAATGTCACACACAAAGCTCATCAAACCATGCTTTAAATTCATTTGATGTGTCTGTATTGACCACATTCTCAAGTAATGCATTCCAGTCGCCAACTACTCTCCATGCAAAGAACCTGGTCCATACTCCCTTGCTTATACCCTTGTTAAACAGTTTCAGGGATGGCATGTTGTTCCACCTTTATCTCCCATTCTACGAATAATTTCTCCCACATTAACCTGGTAGTAATCCCTTGCCAACTTCCCTTTCTACAAAGACCAGATATCACTTTAGTCAATCTTTCTAATATATCTTCATTGCCATGAAAACTAGGTGATCAAATCATTGCACAATAGCCAATATGAGGCCTGATCATGGCCTTTTGAACCACAGCCTCTTTATTTCTGCATTCCAAGATCCTCTGCATCATTGCTATAATCTAATGTGATGAATTCACTTCTGCAATGTGACCCCCTAAACTTTGGGTCTCTATCCACCACTCCCAGATCTCTCATCTTCTCTACCCCTTTCAAAATTTCCCCACTAAGCACATTCCATTCTTCCATCCCATCTTTACCTACAAATTTCAGAACCTCACATTTTGCAACAATGAACTGATAGTTTCACTCACTTGCCTATTCACATGATCTACTCATTGTTCTCCCCAATTTTTGCATCATCTGCAAACAATTGCATATCTCCAATTAAAGCTATTCCAATATCATCAATATACAAGTTAAACAACAACAGCTCCAAAACACTTTCTGTATATCTCCTTTGCATTAGTCACTTTATTGTAGTAGAAGGAAGCTTAATTCCTAAAACATGTTACCCCCTTTAACAGACCACTGCTGACCATAATAGAAAATACTGCAATATGACTGAGCCCCAACCAACTGGCTCCCAGTGCTAAGCAACATCCTGCCCCTACACATCCGCAGATCTAACTTTCATCTACATGAATACAGCAAAATCATGGAAATCCAAAATCTTCCAATCCATGAAGACATCCCAACCCTAGAAATAAACAGGCTAAAGTCAAGGCACATTCCAATCTTAACAGCAAAAAATCTTGCAGAGACAAGTTTCAACATGAAGGAGAAGTAGAAAGAGTCCTGGTGTAACACTTCAACAGGGATCTTCCATGAATTAGTGGACCCAACACAGATACCTTCGGGTTTTGACTCACCTCGGAAAACTTGGTCTGCCCTTAACCGAATCCGCACCAACCATGGCAGATGTGCAGACCACCTTTACAAATGGGGCATGATTGCCTCACCCAGGTGAGACTGTGGATCACCCCACCAGACAATTAATCATATTACAGCAGAATGTGTCCAACGTGCATACAGTGGAAACCTGTCAGACTTCATCCATGCTACACCAAGTGCAGTCGACTGGATAATCAACCTAGACATTCAGTTGTGGCCTATTCTTGAGTGTCTCTTTTATGACTGTATTATGTCTTATTATTGTACATATGTCTATTACTATGTCCATATATATTAAGGATTAATGTAATGTAACTTTTAATGTGTGAGCCATATGCTAAATAAAAATAAAATAAATAACTGCTGTCATCAACCCACTTCTGTACCCTAGTTCTTTCCAACCTCTTAACCACAACTCCAGGCACACAGAAATAATATAATTTGTAGCCACAGCCTTATCGCTACCTTTGTGAAGTGGAATACTACTTAGTGATATCAAGTTTACTTGATTCCTCACACATCTACTGCTCACTTAACAATGGTCCATCCACTCTCATCTCCTCTACACTCAAGTTTCCCATGATGTCACAATGATGAGGATTAGTTAACTTATGATGATATAACAGCTGTGAAGTCAATACAGGCAGGTACAGCACCATCCTATGGTTATGCTGTACAATATCATCTCAGTCAACTTATTTATTTATTTATTTTGTGTGGGGTTCCCCCTTTCCTCAACCATCTCTTAGAATAGGTTGAGCCCTCTTAATGAGGGATTAAGTATGTATTTTATGACTATAGATCTGTGTATATTCACGGGCTGGTTTGCCTGTTCTGAGGGATGAAACACCTGAGTTTCTAGGTGAAAAAACCCTCCATCTCCATATGAGACCAGTTAACTCACCTTTAGTCGAAAGAGACCAGATAAAGGTTCCTCACATCTTGGACGGGAATCAAACCCAGGTCTTTCCAACCAAAGGGCTTCGTCTATACTGACTGAGCTATAGAGGCTCTAGTCAACTTATGAAGTTAACTAAGAGAAGTCAACTTTGTAATGTATTTTTGTCTGTGGGTTGAAAAACCTGAATTTCCAGGAGTAAAAACCATGTCACCTCTGTGTGAGACTGGCAAACTCACCTTCAACTGAAGGGCTCTGAAAAAGGTTCTTCATATCCTAGACAGGATTTGAACCAAAGTCTTTCCAACCAAATAGCATCATTAAAATTGACTACACTATGGAGCCTATTGGTGGGGATGAACTGCTCATTAAATACCTTTACTACATCTTCTGCAGCAGTTGCCATTTACCATTTTTCTATTAACATTATCTTATGATAATCATTCTTTCTTCTATATGCTGCCACATATTGAAAGAATGCCCTAGGTTCTTGGCCCAATTTGCTAATTTCTTCTCATATTGCACTTCTGCTGTCCTTATTAACTAAGTTACCTTTCTAGCCTGCTCTTTATACTCTACATGAAACACATTATTACTATCGATAATTCATCTTGTTTTGTCCCCATTGTGTCTTCTTTTTCCAGATTTCATGCTTAATCCCTTCATTCATCCATTTTATGCTTACCTCATTTAGACTATTAACCTTCAGAATACATTCACATGCTCATGCTGTTAAATAGCTTGTTCAGTGCCCAAGTAGCATTAATCTCTTCAGCTTAACTCCTCATTCCATGCTATAGTTCCCAGCTGTTATCCTCTAAGCTTTCTTAATCACCAGCCTTGTAGTTCTATATATATCCTTTATTCACAAAGATCTTCACATGTGAGTCCACCACTTAAATGATCACTCTAGCCAACCGAAAGGAAATGCAA
The DNA here is from genome assembly GCF_054136105.1 of Typopeltis vanoorti. Taxonomy (NCBI): domain Eukaryota; kingdom Metazoa; phylum Arthropoda; class Arachnida; order Uropygi; family Thelyphonidae; genus Typopeltis; species Typopeltis vanoorti. The sequence continues at coordinate 77,716,621 of NC_143567.1, read as the reverse complement.
CACTCCATTCACAATTACATCCTCTAAAGAAACGATCAGATCTAACACTTTTATGTGAACAATGGACTGATTCGAAAAAGAGTGTCATGATGTTATACATAGAGCATGCAATGGTATAACTGAGAAAATATTGCAATATTAATTATTCATTAGCTATTTTAAAAAAATATTGATGTATGATTAAAATAAAACTTTCCCATATCTTAGATAGAGAGAGGCAGTCATTCTGATTTAAGTTCAGACAGTGAAGTCTCAGTGCTTTCTTTAAACAAGCATTCAAATTTATACCAAAACTGATGAACTTAGCGTGTTTCATATCATAGGATGTTGTGATATGCATTTGTTCCGTGCTGTGCCAAGCCAGATTTTTTTGCAACAGTAAACTTTTATTAGCTTTCATTAGCAACAGTAAACTGGCACAGCCAGTTTGTTGTTGCTAATATAAGATTATAAATATAAATAGTAAACCAAAGACCCTAAGCAACAGTATTAAGATAACAAAATGAAAGATATAACTACACAAAACAACTATAGAAACAGAGTTAAAGAAAATAACCTTTGACAATGTAGAAAATACATGGAAAATGGGCAGGGCAGTTATGGTAAATGCTGCAAGAAAACTACAACAATTAGAGCAAATAACAAGTGGATAACCATAGAAATTTGGAAACTTTAGAAGAGAAAAGAGCTGCAAAAAATACTCCGAACAGAGAAAATACACAAGAAAATAAGCAACATTATAAATGACTGAAAAACAAAATAGATAGAATGTGCAGATCTACTAAAAATAATTGGTTAGAAGAAAAAGCAAAAATGAGTGAAGAAGCCAATAAAAAGAATGATATAGCAATAATGTATATAAAATTATAAAAGAATTAATAAAAATGAAAGATAAAAACAATATTGAAACTGGAACAATTCAAGGTATTAAAAAAATTTGGAAAGAATATTGTCAGATACTTTTCCAGAGGAAAGAAGACTGAAAAAACACAAATGAAGAGACATAAAGAGACTGTATGTAACATACCTATGATTAAATTATAATTCCAGTCTTTTCAACTATAGATATTAACTGTTGTTGGAAAAGTTTAATTTTGGCCATTTTTTTATTTATGTTAAATAACCTCCTGATGATGCTGTTAATCATATACATGGGCTGTACAATAAGTAATAAGGCTAATTTTACTGTAGCAAAACCACTCATCACAATATTAATTTCTGTGGAATAAAGAAATGTTGCAGTCTGTATTAATAAAAGAGGTTGATAGATGGCGTATACAGGCTGATGCGCCAGAGTGTCACGTGACTAAACGCAAGCTTGTTTTGGAGCGCTTACGAGGCGCAACCAGTCTTCGAAATGGAAGCGTCCTTGGAACAGCGTTATGCGATTAAATTTTGTGTGCGTTTGCAAAAATTGGCATCGGACTTTTAACATGATACGCGAAGCTTTCCACGATGGAGCAATGTTGAGGGCAAGTGTTTTTCGCTGGCATAAAACTTTTAAGGAAGGAAGGCAAAATGTGGAAGATCTTGAACGTGAGGGAAGACCTTCAACGTCCATCACAGAGACAATGATCAATACAGCAGCAATTATCATCAAGGAGGATCGCAGAATTACAGTACGCCAGCTGCATGTTGTCCTGAATATTTCTGTGGGAAGTGTTCACTCAATCATGGCTGAACATTTGGGACTAAAACATGTTTGCGCTCGATGGATTCCCAAACTCTTGACACCGGATCAAATGCAGCATCGAGTGGATGTGTGCACAGAATGGAAAGAAAGACTGGAACAAGAAGGCGACAACTTCTTAAAACGCATCATTACAGCAGATGAAGCTTGGTTGTATCACTATGACCCTACAATGAAACAACAAAGCAGTGAATGGAAGCATCCATCTTTGCCTACCCCCAAGAAAGCAAAAACTGTAAAATCGGCTGGTAAAGTTATGACCATAATGTTTTTTTGACTACGAAGGCATTGTTTACCAACATGCTGTAGAACCCGGGAATACTATAAACGGCTCATACTATGCGGATGTTTTACGGACAGTGGTACAGCACGTCAAAAGGAAGCATCCATTGCTGAAGAATGGCTTCTTATTGCACCACGATAATGCAAGGCCACATACTGCTAGTGGTGTAGTGGACGTTTTGTAGAAGAACAACATAGATATCCTACCACACCCTCCATCCTGATCTCGCACCGTGTGATTTCTGGCTGTTTCCTCAGCTCAAGAAACCACTAAGAGGCCGCCATTTCGAAAGCAACAAAGCATGTGTAAAAGCTGCGAAGGCGGTTTTGAAAGAATTCTCAAAAAACGGACTTTCACATGTGTTTAAGAAGTGGATGCAACGTTGGGACAAATTCATCGCGTCACACTGTTTTCTGTATAAATATAGTCTTATAACTTATTGAACAGCCTACGTATATTTAGTTCGATATAGGATTTGTGTTTAGAAAGTTTTATAATTGGGTAGCCAGTTTGTCCAAAACAGGAAACTTGTAGTTATAGGAAATTTGACAGACTCCACATAGCAACAGAAGTTGTAATTTATCTTTCAGAGAGGGTAAAAGGATCCTGATTTTGTTGGCAGGTTTATATGTGACTGCAAGATGAAATTTCTTTAGCATATGAGCAAAACATTCAGAGGTATCTTGAATATAAGGAACAAATATCCTATGAGGTTATCTTCTCTTGTAGAATTGGGAGAAAAATGGTTGATGATTTTGTCTATCATTCTTAGGTATGTTGTTGAATAACAGATTATGAGTTCTGACAGCAATGATTTGAAAATACAGTGGTATCTCGTTAATCTGAACCTCTTTAGTCCAAACCCTCCAGTGATCTGAACTGTGGTTTGAAAGAAAAAAAAGTTTTATTTATTACATATTATTATTTTGTGTACTATTATTTTGCCTCCAAACTGTACTCCATTGTTGCAACCAATGGATCAGAACATAATACAATCCATTAAATTAAAATATTGTAAAGACCTGCTTTTAAATGTAATTTCCCAAAATTATGACGTTACCACATCAATAAAAAATATAAATTTGAAGAATGTAGCATTCTAGTTGCTGCTGCTTGGGAAGCCTCGAACCTGAAGCAATTCAAGCATCATGGAAAAAACTGTGGCCTTCTAGAATTTACCAAGATAACTACTGTGATATACAAAAAGAGGAAATTCAAAACATGCATGATTTAGTTAAAAATATAAATCCAGATGTTGATATTTCACAAACAGATGTTAAGGAATGGATTACAGGTAGAACCGAAAGTGAATTCGAAATTATTATTATTACCTCATGACCTCATGGAGTCAAAGACTCATCTGGGAGGTCCTTTTATTACACGCACAGCTCATCATACCGTGTCTTAAACACACTCAAACTCCTTGCAGACACCACGCTCTCAGGCAACGCATTCCAATCATTTACAACTCTGCACGAAAAAAAAAAAAAAAAATCAGATGCTGCAATTATAAATATGACAAAACAGAATGAATTAGGAGACGATGATGACGATAAAGAACTCGAAGAAAAAAAAGTAAAACATGGAGAGGCAGTTGACTGTTTAATATGTGCATAGAATGGGCTAAGCAGAATGCTACGCCATTCCACAAAATTTTATTGCTAATGAGCTCCGAGAAGAAGCATTCGAAAAAAGTTTAGCTTCCAAGAAGCAAAAGAAAATCAGTGACTTTTTTACAGAGAAATAAAAAAAAACTTTTTTGTGTGTTATTTTGTGAAACTTTTTTTTGTGTTGTGTACATGTGATATATTTTACGCAAATTAAGTTATGTACTGAACTATGCAATTTTATTAAATCAAAATCCTCAACAACACAGATATATACAAGCTAAATTTTGTACTAAAATAAACTTGTATTATGTTTTAAATTTTACATTACAGTACAGTACCTTTTTTCTATCAGTTGCTTCATTTATTTACAGAATTAAATTGATGTACCAATAGAATCTGATTATTTTTGTCTTAAACGCTAGTTATTGTTGTCTCTTGGGGGAAAATTCGCTAATCCGAATGATCACGGTTTTTATTAGTTTGGATTAGCGAGATACTACCGTACCTTATTTTCACAAAGGATGGTGAGCTGACGACTAACTGTCTTACGTTCCTGAACCAGTTATGGTTCAGGAATGTAAGGTAGTGGTAGTGGATTGCCATACTCTTGCTCTGAAGTCTTTGAAATCATCAGTGGCTACGAACTTGGCTACCTAATGATGCCCCAAAAGTTAGTCAGTTATGAATAAAAAGAGCTATTTGCTATCTTCAGGCAATAAAAGAATTAGAGTTTTTTATTTTATTTTATCACTTTAAATGTTTCACTTGTTATACTTCAAAGGAATAACTTACAGCTGTATCCTCTGCTCCTGCAGCAATGAATCTACCACAAGCACTGAAACAAGCTCCAGAAGGCAGGTATCTACTAGGATGTTCAGCATAATACAGAACACAACTGCAATAAGAGTTTCAATAGGTTTTAAACTTAAAATAAAAACAAGTTAACAATCTAAAAGTTTGTTTAGAGAAAATTCAGTATTCGTAGAAAATTACAAATACTGTAGTTAAATATTATATATTATGTCAAAATATAATATATTATAATAATATAATATAATATAATAATATTAGCAATATAATATTATGTCAAAATGTTTTAAAATTATCATTATTTAATGAAAGTCACCATATAAGAAATTCAAAGATTACACCAAAACTATAAATGTATTCCACTTCCAAACTATAAAAAATCTAAGGGAGACCACTGGCATTGTTTATTCATATATGAATAGGGAAACATATATATATATATATATATGTGTGTGTGTGTGTGTGTGTGTGTGTGTGTGTGTGTGTGTGTGTGTGTGTGTGTGTGTCAAATAAATTTAATGACTAGAAGCTGGGAGATACCAAAATGGAAAAATACTATTTATTATTTGAGCACAAAACTGGTTTCATCTTCTTAGAAGACTTCATCAGAACAACCACTATAAATTAACTTGCAAACATATTCTAACATTTGAATGCATTCTGGATGAATGGTTATTGTTGGGCACATTCACACGGGCATGATCTTGTGTACGTCAATGCTGGATAGCTGAGAGTGACAGTCAGATAAGTTATAGCTAAGGTTAGTTTTAAGATTGTATATATATTAATTGTATATGAGTGATTGTTTGAGTAAGAGCTGCTATAAAATTTGTGCACTACTAGTATTATTAGTGTGTGGGATATTTTGCTTAAACTTAATTACAAATTCATTGTTTATGGCCCTTAGAGTAGTAACCAGCAGAGGAAAGATGGTGGCGGCTTTGTCAGTGCATGACTTTAACTTAAACTTCAGTCGTTTCATGAAGTGCAAGGTGTGCTACATGAGGTTTGTGGACATTTAGGGCTGATGGAAGGAAGGTATGTGTAAAGTGTGAGCTAAACGAGGATTCGATGAGTGCTAATATGAATTGGATGACAGAAAGTGTTAGTAGCAAGAATGTCGCAGGAAGAATGAGTGCTCGTTCGAAAGAGAAGCATGGTGTGAAAGAAATGCGAAAAATTGTTAAAAAATCTTTAAAAAAGAAAACGAGTGATTTGAAAACCATAATGGATAGTAAAAAGAATGAAACCAAGGCAAATGTGGCATAAGGAAACAAAATTGAGAGAACGAAAGAAACCAGAAATAGCGTGATGAAAGGATCAAAAGTTGGAACAATCAAAATAATGAATGAATCCGGAAATAGTGTGACACAAGGTTCGAAAGTGGGAAAAATAGAAAGAATGAATGAAAGTGAAAGTTGGATGCATGAACCAAAAGTTCAGAAACTCAAAAGGATGAATGAGAGTAAAAGTGTGAAGCAGGAGTCGAGAGTTCGAAAATTAGAAAGACTGAATAATAGAGAGAATGTGATGCGAGATTCGAATGTTGAATTGGGATGGATGAAGCAAGAGATGAAATGGGTGCGGAGTGAAATTAAGAAAATTTGGGTGAAAACGATTAAAACAAATCAAGAGGGTATGAAAGAGTTAACGAAAGATGATGGAGACTCCATTATTAAAGGTGTGCTGGATGAGGGGATGCACAAGGTATGTTTTCCAGGTGGTAAAATGAGTAGAACGATTGAAGCATTGGATACGAGGAGAGAGTGAGCAAAGGAGTTGATGGTTTTAATAGGTACGAATGACAGAAGACAAAGAGCACGTCAGAATGGATATCAGGAGGCTGCTTAGAAAGATAAAAGAGAATAGTGTGACAGGAAGGGTAGTAAGTGTGTTGCCTAGGTATGACTGTGGTGAGATGAGGTGAAGAGCAAGGATTATGAATGATATGTTGGCTGAAATGTGTGAGGAGAGGGGAGTACAATTTGTTAATGCATGGAATGAGTTTGAAGGACGAAGTGAACTGTATGGGAGCGATGGACTGCATTTGAGTGGTTATGGTGTGAGTTGCTTGGAAAGACTGCTGCTGGAAGGTAGAGAAGTGAGTACAGAGAATGAATCAGATCAAGTGGGAAGTGATGTGGAAGAGCAGGAGAGATTGAAGATGTGGTTATGAATGAGGAAGTAAGTGACATGAGTATGGAAAATGAGAGAATGGGTGTGCAAGATGAACGGGGAGGCTCAGGGTGGACAGGAGTACACAGCTTGAGAAAGGTGGATGCTCCAAGAGGATGTGAGAACATGTGTAGACAGGAAAGGAATGGGATGACTTGGGATCAAGAGGAAACAGTTGGAAATGAAGGGGGTTCTAAAATGAATAATCAGAAAGGGAAATGGCCCCAGTTGAGAATGGAGAGATCACATCGAATAAGTGGTATCAGTATCAGTGGAACTAGCTGTAGATCCAGGAATGAACTGTTGTGTATATATACAAATGCTAGAAGTGTAAGAAACAAGGCTGATGAAATGGCTGCACTAATTGAGTCTGTTCACCCAAAAATTGTTGTTGGAATAAGTGAGACATGGTTAGATGAGGATGACATCCTGACAGGAATAGAGATGGAAGGGTATGATGTGTTTCGTGAAGATAGAAGGGGGAGTGCTATTGATGACAGAAAAAGAGTTATGTTCATACAAAGTAGAGATGCAAGAGGGAAATAGTGCCAGTCATTCTGAGACAGTATGATGTGAGATAGAGGTGAATGGAATGAAATACTCGGTTGGATGTTGTTATAGACCAGGAAATGTGGTCGCTAGTGACTATGAAATGTATAATCAAGTTAGCCAAGCAAATAAGAAAAGAGTGATCATTATGCAATTTTAATTATGGCAATATAGACTGGAAGTAAAGAAAATGATTTTCTTGAGTTTTTGAGGGATAGCTACCTCAGACAGTATGTAACAGAGGGCACATGAGGATTGAGGGTCTTGGATTTGGTCATCTCATCAGAGGATGTAATTATAAATGAAGTGTCAAATCACCCATCAATTGGTGAGTGTGACCATGAGGTGATTACCTGGGTGGTTGCCAGCAGTGTGAGGACCTCTGTAAGAAAAGGGTATATGTGGAACTACAAGGGGGGGGGGGATGATTATGAAGAGCTCAGGAGACAGCTTGCAGGTGTAGCATGGAATGAGGAGTTAGCTGGAGAAAGAGATCAATGCAGCTTGGAGGATTTTCAAAAACTATCTAGTAGATGCAATGTCTAAATGTATTCCAAGGGTGAGAAGGTTAAATAAGGTAGGTGTGTAATGGATGAATAAAGAGATTAAGCATGCAATACAGAGAAAAAAGGGCATTATGGAGGCAACATAAGAAAAGTGGAAATAACCAATTCCATGAGGACTACAAAGACCAGGCAAGGCAGGTGTTGGATCATACTTCCTTGTTTTTGATCCGCCATCTTGTTTTAACTCTGTTCATAAACAAGTAATAAGTTGCTGGTTGATTACTAATTTAAATATAGAGAAATTTACATTTTTAGATTGTGCCACTCCATATTTAGATTAGTCTAATGAAATGTAGTGAAACCAAACATCAACTAATTTTATATCAATATTATTTCTTACGTAGACTGAGTTTATCTCTTATTTTTTAAGCTCCCGCTAGGTCCGATAATTTCATGAACGGTGCAGTAAAGGAGATTCAGGCAAACACAATTTTAAAATCATCAAAACAAAACATTTAATTTTGGGTTATATATTATACATATAAATTCAACTCTGAGAGCAAGATAATATAAATGTCTTAGCTTAATTGGTCACAACATCTTACAGATTCAGTCTATGGGCATTCTGCTATCAGACTTATAGCTTTCACATTATTAAAATAACTTTTAATAGAGTTCAATATCATAAAATCTCTTAGTAACAAATTTTACTATAATCACACAGTCAGTAAAGTCTCAATACAATAATGGTGGCAACAACTGCTTCATGAGTATACACTTTCTTTCATACTTCATACTCTGGCTGATTTCATCAAAAAACGTTATAGTTAATGTGGGGAATAAGAGGAGGAATTACACATATATCTCTGCACTGAAGTAATATAAAATTGGACATTCTTACCGGATAAATCCTTTGCTCAAGGTATTCACTGAGGCCACACATAAAACTTTAGTTAACTATCACACTGGAGCTACACATTTCAAAAGTAATCTTCTTTAAAATAACTTAGTCATTAATCTCTGCGCATCACAAATGTAGACACACTTTCACTAGAAAATTCACTTGTTCCTCATTTACTACTTTGCAATAAAATCAGCTTTTCACTAATCTTCCTTAAAAGTTCTGGAATTCGTCATAACTTTAGAATTCCTTATCAATATTCTGAGTTGCCAATTTACATCCCGATCCTTCGTAATCTAATTACAGCACTTAATTCCTATTACTACAGCCTCTTACTTTACTCCGTGCTGCTAAATAGCTATGTCCTCATCTCTTCTTAATCTAATTACAACACTTAATTCCCATTACTACAGCCTCTTACTTTACTCAGTGTTGTTAATAAGCTATCTCCTCATCTCTTCTTAATCTAATTACAACACTTAATTCCCATTACTACAGCCTCTTACTTTACTCAGTGTTGTTAATAAGCTATCTCCTCATCTCTTCTTAATCTAATTACAACACTTAATTCCCATTACTACAGCCTCTTACTTTACTCAGTGTTGTTAATAAGCTATCTCTTCTTAATCTAATTACAGCACCTAATTCCTATTACTACAGCCTCTTACTTTACTCCATGCTGCCATTAGTGCTCCCTGCTTCCCACCTCTCTGCACTGTCGTGAGTGCTACCTCCCTCTCTCTCTCTCTCTCTTCACCACACTATTGTGAATGTTTTTGGTCTACTGATCCCCTGTATACTCTCGCTTTTTGCTTATATACCTTCACTTTCTTTCCCGCCCCAAATTCTTTCTCACGCTCTCTCATGTCAATTCCTTCTCCCTTTGAATACCATAGCTCACGCACCACCACCACGTGCTAGCTATTTCTGGCCCGTCTCCATAGTAACAAACAAAATAAAATGAAAACAGAAATATTGCATAACATTATACCTTTACATACAGTAATAAAAATTAATAAAAAAAAATATTATAGTTACTTAAATTTACCTTCATTCACAATAACAAAAAAAAACATATATTACAGTTCACATAAGGCTCATAAAGTTACATACATACAATTTCTTATAATATTATTGAAGGAATAAAGTAATAAAATAAATGGCATTTACTACAGATTCCTTTCATTATTATGACATATCCTAAAATTATATAATTAATTAATAACTGACAAAATACAGAGCAATTATATGAGTAATACAGTTTAAACAAGAGACAAACAATAAACAATATTTACAAGTCTTGCTTATGTTATGGAAGATCATGTTGGATTCTGAAAGAAATAACAATAACTTTAATTTCTCTTCATTAGACTTGTGAGTGGAGAAAATACACTTCTTATTTTAGAACTAGAAGAAACTGCCATTTTAATTTTATCAGCTTACAAACTTAATCTTAAAAAAAAAATTCAGAATTCTAAAACAATTTCTTTCTTTGCCTGATTCTAGTTCACAACCTGTCCACTTTGATTCACTTAAATTACTTTTAAAGTTTCTGGGATCACTTTTTCTAATACTATCACAAAATTAATACTGAAATCTTAACTTATATTAGTGGAATCAAATCCTGTCGAGTGAGCCATTTTGTTGGATCGTACTTCCTTGTTTTTGATCTGCCATCTTGTTTTAACTCTGTTCTTAAACAAGTAATAAGTTGCTGGTTGATTGCTAATTTAAATATAGAGAAATTTATATTTTTAGAGTGTGCCACTCCATATTTAGATTAGTCTAATGAAATGTAGTGAAACCAAACATCAACTAATTTTATATCAATATTATTTCTTACGTAGACCGAGTTTATCTCTTATTTTTGAAGCTCCCGCTAGGTCCGATAATTTCATGAACGGTGCAGTAAAGGAGATTCAGGCAAAAACAATTTTAAAATCATCAAAACAAAACATTTAATTCTGGGTTATATATTATACATATAAATTCAACTCTGAGAACAAGATAACATAAATGTCTTAGTTTAACTGGTCACAACATCTTACAGATTCAGTCCATGGGCATTCTGCTATCAGACTTAGCTTTCATTATTAAAACAACTTTTAATAGAGTTCAATATCACAAAATCTCTTAGTAACAAATTTAACTATAATCACACAGTCAGTAAAGTCTCAATACATTAATGGTGGCAACAACTGCTTCATGAGTATACACTTTCATACTTCATATTCCAGCTGATTACAGCAAAAAAAGTTATAGTTAATGTGGGGAATAAGAGGAGAAATTACACATATCTCTGCACTGAAGTAATATAAAATTGGACAGTTCTTACCGGATAAATCCTTTGCTCAAGGTATTCACTGAGGCACACATAAAACTTTAGTTAACTATCACACTGGAGCTACACATTTCAAAAGTAATCTTCATTAAAATAACTTAGTCATTAATCTCTGCACATCACAAATGTAGACACACTTTCACTAGAAAATTCACTTGTTCCTCATTTACTACTTTGCAATAAAATCAGCTTTTCACTAATCTTCATTAAAAGTTCTGGAATTCATCATAACTTTAGAATTCCTTATCAATATTCTAAGTTGCCAATTTACATCCCGATCCTTCGTAATCTAATTACAGCACTTAATTCCTATTACTACAGCCTCTTACTTTACTCCGTGCTGCTATGAGTGCTCCCTGCTTCCCGCCTCTCTGCACTGTCGTGAGTGCTTCCCCCATTCTCTCTTCACCGCACTATCGTGAATCTTTTTGGTCTACTGATCCCCTGTAAACTCTCGCTTTTCGCTTATATACCTTTGCTTTCTTTCCATCCAAAATTCCTTCAGCCATTCTTGTTAAGTGACCATACTTCCTTAGATTTTAATTTCTTGGCATTTTTAATTTAATTTATAACCAAGTGATAAACTTTCTACAACTAACTGAATTAACTTATCTGAATTAATCAACTAATTTAGGGTATTTTATTAATGAGGTGTTACACCTTTTTACTACTTGTATATGGGAAATATATGACTTCTGAATTACTCCAACTTTGGTACCTCTTCTGGGTCTGGATTCTTGATGAGACCTCAATAATGGTCGAAACTGGTCTGGATGGTGGTGGCTCTTCCTGTAATGCATAGCATTATACACACCTTTAAGGATATGCTTTGCATTATAGGATACTAAGGTAATTAATGTAAAGTCATTAGACTATATACAAGCAGCCTGGTCTTGAAGTCTGAATTTTCACTACCCACAATAACAAAGTCAGTAAGATTTTCTTGTTTCCTGTATCTTATCTTCATATGAATTTGTGCTTATCTCTATGAAGGAATATTAGTAATGGCTAGTCCATATTCTGACAAGAAATTCAGCAGTTAATTAACATTATCATTAGTTTGTTCATTTCTCCAAATTTTCTCCAAACATTATATATGTATACGTATATATATATATGTGTGTGTTATTCGTTTCTTTCTCTGCTATTTTAGGTTTCCTAAGGATCAACTTTTTCTTTATGTCAGCTGCCTTCACTTCCTGTTTAACACTTATGCACAGATGCCCATACGATGCAGGCATTCAAAACTAAATCCTATGGAATAGGTTGGTTAATCCTTATTCTGTTAGCAACTTATGTCCGTATATTGCATGTTTTTCAGGCTAATTTGTCTATTTTGCAAGATGAAAAACCTGAGTCTCTGGGAGAAAAAACCCTTCCACCACTGTATGAGAATGGCTAAATCACCTTCAGATGAAAAGTCCTGATAAAGGTTCTTCGTGCCTTAGACTGAATTCGAACCTGGATCTTTCTAATTAAAGAGCACTGATCTATGGAGGCTCTGCCTTCTCTAATGACTCAAAAAGTTCCTCTTTCTTAGTAGAACCCTCTGTGGGTGAATAGGTATAAATAAGTTTCATTGTTCAATTCCCACAATCACTCTAATTGAAATTGTCTACCATTCAACAAGATTAACCTTTGTCTTTGATGTCAAATACAATAGCTATTCCTTCTTTCTCTGATCATTATTACTGACATTGTTTATCATTCAGCTATAGATTTTTTTGATTACTGCAAATTATTTTCAGTATTACATTTAATGACTAAAAATAATGAAGTAATAAATATTCACATAACATTTAAAGAATAATTTTATTAACTAACCTCTTACATCGTAAGTCCCATACTTTTATGCCATCTCCTACTGCAACAGACAAGAACACATCGTATAATGAGACTGGTAAACTTGTACAAGGAGAACCCTGAAAGTTGAGGATCAATTTAATATTATGGATTACAGTTCACTGTCAATGATAGATATCAGAATTACAAAACTAAGGCACCATCTTCCTCTCCTACTTAAAAAAGAAAAGAAAAAGAAAAAAAGAACAGATTTTAACTGTTACATTAAGATGAACCATTGAAAGTTGACTGGATTATAAAATCCTTTGACTACTTTTCAAATGGGATTGGAATTAGATTTAGGATTAGGCTCTGGTGATGATTATACTGCCATCTTTGTATAGTTTCTATACATCACTGAGTTGGCACATAACAGATTTCTTTTAGGAGGTGAAGATCGAGAAAGAATGCTGGTGCTGTCTCATATTGTACTCCTTGACGATGTCTCAGTGATTGAGATGAAATATTGGAAGAATTAAATATTTTAAATCCTTCCTCAGTGCTGTTTCACTCCATTAAGCTTCTAACATGAGTTTCTTCCAGAACTTAAGCCTTAATACACATATTATGAATATTCATGGCTGTAATGTTTTGCTTAGTGTGCAAAGCAAAACATTACAGTAAGCATATGTTTAATCGAAGTTTAAGTTTAAACTTCGATTGTCTTGAGAATTAAACTGGGTTGTCCTTCTCAAAAGATGTCGGATACAGAAATATTACTAAACTTCATGAAATTTAGTCAAGTTCAAATCTAAAAAGGCCCAGTGTACCTACAAGCATGCCAGTTTTGTTCTACTATGGGAACAGATTGCTACCATAGCGACCATCAGCTCATTGCAATTAGAGCTCTCAGCTAATCTGAACACTGAACTCTGTGCCATTCTCTTTGATAATTCAGAAGCCTCAGCTCAGAAAGAATTCTTAAAAATAAAAGCTAAGCACATCAAAAAGTACAACAGTCTTCTGGATTCTAAATCCATCCCTCTGGTTCAACTTCTTCATGCAGTAGTTAACATGTAGTTGAAAAGGCTTAGCAATGCTGCTGTCACTGTCCTTAATATCATCCATAATTTTGCTGTTGCTTCGAAGCAAGTATCAGCACTAGACCTAATGTTCAACATTGAATGCAGTATTTATAATTTGGCTCTAGACATAGCTAACAACATTAGGCTTGGCATTGAAAGATGATAAATTCCTAAAAGAAATTTATCATCTTGCCAACTCAGTGCCCTCAAGAAACTATGCAAAAATAACAGAATAATTATCACCAGATCTGATAAGGGGAGTGCTAATGTTATTCTTAATACCAGTGAATACAATAAAAAAATGGACGTCATTCTCAGAGACCACTCTACCTACAAACCTTCAGATTATGATCCCACCAAATCCCAGAGAAAAAATTGAAAAGTCTGCTCAAAAAAAATTCTCCCTGGCCTCCTGAAATCACAAAAAAATTCAAATTCTTCAGTTCTTGTCCCTCCCTAGACATACAGATTACCAAAAATACACAAACCCAATTCCTCCTTAAGATTCCCTATGCTATAAATATTAACAAAACAGTTAGCAAACTATCTTACTCCACATCCCCCAACTCACTGATCATCCATTTTAAAACTTAAGTTTTAAACATGAAATAATACAAATATTTTGGTTAGCACTGATATCACCTCACTGTTCACCAATATTCCCTTAAATGAGATATCATTTATAAAGGAAGTTTTTCCTTCGGTCATTACTGATCTGTTTTCCTTTGCTATCCATTCTGGATATTTCTCTTGGATGCACAAAATTTATAGACAGACAGAGAGTACCTCAATGGGTTCTCCCCTTTCGCCTCCCTTGACAATTTTTTTATGAAATATTTTGAAAAACAAGCTCTTGACTCAGCCCCTCTCAAATCTTAACCATACTGAAGATGTGTTCTCCATGTGGCATCATGACCCAGACACATCACTCTTTCCTCTCTCACTTCAATAGTATTCACACTAGAATCCAGTTTACCAATGAAAAATAAACTAATAATAGTTTAGTCTTTCTAGACACCTTGGTAACATGCCTACCTAATAGTAACGTGTTATTTTCTGTATACAGGTAACCCACCCACACAAGCAGATATATTCACAAATTTTTCTACCTCACCCCCCCAAAAAAAGAGTACCAAAAAAGAAAAAAAAATCAATCTTTCTCCCAATCCTTGAGCTTTTCAGAAAGATTTTAGTAATCCTATCACTATATGTCCAAGGCACTTCAATTAAAATAGCCAGTCTTAAAACATATTAAAGACTGCCACCCTTATATGTTCAGCTAAAGATCAGCTCCCTCCTCTTTCTGTACTTGGATTGGCCTGTTCCCAAGTTGGTCACAGTTTTGCAGTAGCACCTCATCTTCAATCATCACTGCATATAGAACGCATAATCCATCACTTGGCACTGGTACTGTCAATAACATCAGGCTTGATGTAACTAAAAAATAAATTTCTCCAGTAACCAGTTACATATTATCCATAAATTATGTAAAGACACTAACATAATAATCACTAGAGCTGAGAAGGGTAATGCTATTATGATATCAATACTAGTGATTATAATTGGAAAATGAATGTGTTGCTCAAGAGACCTTACTACTTATAAACCTGTAGATAATAATTTCAATTCTCGGAAATAAAGTTAGTTTAATCATTTAACCAAGTGTGAGCAAACAAAGTTTGCGCCTGAAAATATCTTCAGGACTGGGTAAGGAAGTACAACACTGGGCAACTCATAGCAAAGGTGGACCAAGCTAACATGACTCCTATCTCAGTATCTCCCATAATGCAAAACACATCTCCTTGCAGATATGTATAATGTTATGCATTAAGGGAAGGGCCACTACCCAGACTAGTTTCGACCTTTATTGAGGTCTCTTCAGTGGGAGCCAGGCCCAGAAGTGGAGATACCAGGCAGAAGCAATGATGAGGTCATCTTTATTTATAGGAGTTGCCAAAGAGTGTGCCACCTTTTTATTAAATTACTCTGGATTTAGAGAAAGATGTTGAAAGTTTATTTTTCACTTAGTTAGACTATAATAAATTTAGTTTAATCCTTTAAATTTAAATTTATTATAGTCTAACCAAGTGAAAAATAAACTTTCAACATCAATTCTCAGAAAGAATCATTAAAAAGGCTTCTAAAAACTGTCACTTCTTGACTTCTAGAAACAATTAAAAAACTCAAACTGTTTAATTCTTGTCCCCTGGATATACAGATTGCCTAAAATTGATAAACCTAATAATCCTCTCCACCCTATGGTGGATACTACTGACTCTCCATCTTTTAAGTTAATCAAACAATTAGCTAAATCCTTTACCTACTGATTGGTCATACTTCATCTTATATTAAAAATTCCACTCAGTTCAAATCTTTAATTCAAAATTCAGTTTTAAATAATAATGATATCATGGTGAATTTTTATGTCTGCTCTTCATTTAATAATATTACTCTTTCTGATACTTTATTCTTAGTAAAAAATGCCCCCCCCCCCCCGATATCAATGATCTTTTCAATTTTGCCATCCGTGCCAGCTACATTTCTTGAAAGGATACCATATATAAACATGGTTTCTCCCCTCTCTTCCCTCTAGCTAATTTCTTTATGGAACATTTTGAAAAGCATGCTTCTGGTACTGCCATTCTCAACTGAACAGACAGCGCTGTAAAAACCAGTTCATCATAGAAATAGCCTGCCTTTTCTAGATACTTAATTGCTTTCTTCCCAATGACACCCTATTTTCAGTTTATATAAACCCACCCACACAGGTAGGTAGATAAGATACATTAACTTTCCCATCATCCCCCCCCCCCACTCATCTCAACAGTATGGTGTTATCAAAACTCTTGTCAACAGAACCTCCAACCTCTGTTCCACCCAGACTTCCCTTTCAGCTGAACTCTCCTTTATCTGCCACATCTTCTTGTTCTACGATTACAATGCAAAAAAACTTAACAAACTGGTTGCTACTTTCATCTCCTCATATTCATCTCAACATACACATTACAATAATGCTATTACTATTCTTATATTCAGGGCACTTCAGAAAGAATAGCTAGATCTGTAAAGATATATAATCTCTGTACTGCTTTCAAACCTCATCCAAAGCTGGCTACCTTTATTCACTTTACTAAGGATTCACTATCTTTCCTCTCTGTTCCAGGTGTTTACACAGTTCCTTGTTCTTTCAAATTATATTATTATTATGGTCAAACTAGGAGATCTGCCAACATCTGCCTAGAAAAACACAAGAAATACATCTGCCACAATATCTATGATCAGTCTGGTCTAGCTGAACCATGCTTTGGATACCTTGCACAGAATCAAATAGAAAAAACTACTATGCTTCACTGCAACAAATATAAACTTGAAAGACTTTTCTTAGAATCAGCAGCAGATTTGTTAAACCAGCCTAATCTGAATAAATGTGGTTGTATTAAACTTCCTAAGATTTAGGAAACTTTAATTCTCAGTCCTCTTACCCAACTGTGAAGGCTAGTGAACAGCACTCACAGAAGTCACCTCCTTCATAAGACTTTAGGCTTTTAGTCTAATTTTTTCCACTTATTGTTTCAAGTGCTTTTTTACATGTGGTTTTACAATTTCGATTGTATCCCTGATGATGTCTCTATGGAAGAAATGAAATACAGGATCTAATAAACTTGCATTCATTGTTCATCTGTGCTGTAATTATTTTATTAAACATAATAATGAACCATTTAACATTTCTACTATATCCTCCTAACTGGTTATCATTCTAATACTTCCACTAACCAACATCATCCTTCTATCAATCCTTATATTTGTGGTGTATGATTCTCTTCTGAAGCATGGACTGCGATTTTAGTCCTTTGCTACTATAGGATTTTTACTAGTGCTGATCAGATTGTCTGGGATAGAAATATTACAGTTTTGTGAAATTATCCAGTAGGACAATAGTCGTAGTGATTTAATAAGTGAAACTATGTAAAGACTTGCAGTCTGATTGAAAAAGGAAACCATAAAACATTGTGACACTTGAATATTTCCTTTTCTGTTTGGATCTTTAGAGATTTTACAAGGCTAAATAAGTTCTGATTGGACAAATACAGTTTTATAGTTATCCTGCTTGAAAATATATTTAAAGGCTTTATATGTATGTAAGAAAGCATTGATATTTTACAGAAGATTTAAAGAGTACTACCACCACCTACCTTTCACTCTTCTCATGGCTTTCATTTTATTCTTCCTCTGAAGATAACTGAACAACTCAAAATGGCTTACACACTGTAATTTCCACCATTTTATTTCCTCTTTGCATTTCATTACATTATTCATAAATCATTCATACAGCAAGAATGTTTTATGATCTCTCAGTAGCGATCAAATTAATTCGAACACTCACAAATTAAAAAAAATAATTAATTTTGCAAGAAAGAAAATAAGTACAAAAATTAAACTCCAACTTTAACTAATAATTTATGTATGCTCCTCTATTCCAAATAAGTTTATTAATTTGCTTCGATACGGAGGCTAGTGAACATAGAACAAATTTTTTTATTTCTGCATCTTGAAACCATACTTTTAAAATGGATTGTATCAAGTTATCCTTTGTATCATAATTCAATTTTCCAAGTTTCTTTTTCACAATAGCCCACAAATTTTCTATTGGGTTAATGTCAGGAGAGTTACCTGGCCACTGAAGCAATTGGATGTTGTGATTTTTGAACTCTTTCACTTTTTTTGAAGTGTGGCATGGAGCGAGATCCTGTTGGAAGATGAGTTCTTTGTCTTTCTGGATCTGTGGGACCACTTGTTTCTCCAATATTTTTATGTATTGATCACTTTTCATCATACCATCAACAGGCACAAGTGATCCCGGACCATCATGTGTAAAACAACTCCAGAGCATCTTTTTAGCTGGGTGTTTAGAAGCTTATTAAAGATGGGCAAGAGAAATCTTCTCATCCACTGATTTGTGAACATAGGGTACTTGCTCTCCTTGGAGAAAGAAATGGCTCTCAGCTGAGAATATGACCTTTTTTGCACTTCTCAAAAGTCCAATCTTTGTACACTTTTGCCCAATGGAGCCTCTACTTTTTTTAAGCCTTCATCAACAGTTGTTTCTTTTTTGGTATGTAGGCAGTCCTCCCTGCTTCCAACAATCTTTGATGGACTGCCATGTGAAACATTAATCCTACTAGCTGACATCTATTTAAGTTGACAGCAGACAATCTTGGATTCATTTTGCTATTCCTAACTAGTAAATGATCTTGAATAAGTGTAGTTTTCTTTTTTAACCTACATTTTCCTTTCCTGTCAGGAGAAAGGTATCTGTCTCCCTAAACTTCTTTAAAATCGCATTAACAGTACCCAAACCAAAACCGCTCATTAGCAATTTGTCTTTGAGTCATGGATGTGTGTGTTGAAAAAGAGTACATATATTTGAATGCTTTCTTGGAGATGTATCCATTTTAAAGCTACACAAAATGAATAAAACACTATGAATGTCAACTTGTTTACATTATTAAAAACGAACAACTATTAATATACATCGTTAAAACATGCAGCACTCAACCAAAATAGTAAACCAAAACCAAAATTATTATGAACCAAAAAAAAACCAAGCCCAAACCAAAAACTTGATGAAAATTCAGCTTGTTTGAATTAATTTGTTCACTACTGTAGCTATTTATATTGTTTAATTTTTAGGTTTTAATATAAATTAAAGATGTCAAGAAATTATATTCTTGGTTACATCCTTTATCCAAGTGTAAGCAAACAAAGTTAGCACGTGAAGCCAC
The DNA here is from genome assembly GCF_054136105.1 of Typopeltis vanoorti. Taxonomy (NCBI): domain Eukaryota; kingdom Metazoa; phylum Arthropoda; class Arachnida; order Uropygi; family Thelyphonidae; genus Typopeltis; species Typopeltis vanoorti. The sequence continues at coordinate 77,697,106 of NC_143567.1, read as the reverse complement.
TTCACATAGAGGCTGATGTAAATTTTGCTTACACTTGGATAAAGGATGACCCAAGAATATAATTTCTTGGCATCTTTAATTTATAGTATAACCATGTGAAAAAACTTTCAACATTTTAGGTTTTAAGTTTGCATTTCTAATCCATGTTTATATTTTCTACATATTGACTTCCTCATAGTGCCTTTTTTTTAAAATTGTATGTTCATTATTTTTACATTCTGTTAATTCTATGCTTTGGTACTATTATGTAAGTTTAAATCTATGTTCAACCACCTTGCCAATGTCAAAGGAACAGAAGAAGCAATTATACCATTCATCTCTCCAATATAGTTCAAAGCAAGATTTTACCTTATTAACTGATCTTAAAAAACATAGCATGGTTTATTCCTTATTTTGTTTGATAGTAGTAGAAGAATTTCACAGTATCCTATGTCCACGCAGTTAGCTTAATGGCTGTATGCTTCGCAACCATATGACTGGGGAAGGAGTGTCCCAGGTTCAATTCCCGTCGAAGATGTGAGGAATTTGAGGATCTTCCTCAGCCATAGCCAAGTTAGCCAGTCTTGGGAGTGGACAGCAGGGTTTTTTCCGCCAGTTTATCTGGCGTTTTTCATCCTGCAAGCAGGCAAACCGGCCCCGTGAACACACACGGATTGACCGCCATAAATACTTAACCCCCCCATGAGGGGGCTCAACTCGCCGCAATAGGGACGGGGGAGAAAAAGGAAGGAAACTTCATACAAATAAATAAAATAAATAAACAGTATCCTATGCTTTAATCATATGATTAAAGCCCCATTGGCTGTTACATGGTAACAGAACAAGGTCAACTTTGCAAGGTGCTCCTTAATACAAATGCAATATTTTACTCTTCTCAGCAATTCAATAGAGGCTACATGAAATTATCATTTCAAAACAATCAATGTAGTTGCTGGTATTTTTTTTTTGTTGTTGTTGTTGAAAGTTGATATTTTGGAATTTTTACTGCAGTTATACATTTTAATTTTGTAATAATTCTGTCATCATCATATGTAAAAACGAACTTACCTGATTTAAACAAACACAATGAGCTGGTCTTGTGTGTACATCTGGTATATGTCGTGCACACTGCTTTGTGTTCATATCCACTATGCCAATAGAATTGGTAGAATGTGGCATACACAAAGATCTGAAGAAACTGATAAGAAAGTCAACAAGACAGCACTTTATGAAGTCTCTCAAAGTTCACTCAGCACACTGAGTCCTAAAAAAAGGGGTGGAGAGGGATCTCTTTTCATCAACCAAAAGCTCCACATTTTAGTACAGCAAATTAAAGACTTCAAATTTTTTTTTTCCAAATTATCAAAAACTTAATTAACAATAATAATTACACTGAATGCATTATCAAGCAATTTAGAAAAACACTATAATAATAAAAAAATTTAAAAAAATTCTTGACAGGTTAGAGGATATTAAGCACTTGTATAAATTGACAGACTGTCTATAATCTCAAAAGAATATTAATTTATTTAAAATTCATAAGCTTCACATTTCTTCCTCCATAGTTTTAAGAAATATACATAAGCAAATGAGTACATTGAAGTTTTCAACATTGTGACCAGTAAACAGACCAGTCTCATGGTGGAAGAAAAAACTATATCAAACAACACTAAGAAGGTGATATAATGATCTGCTTAGAATCCTGAATGAAGTTAAATACAGATAAATAAACCTAGAGACAATTTAATCATGCTAGTGCAAAGCTGCAGTTTGCCACTAGCATGAAACATGCAAGTGGACAATCCTAGTGTAGAGTTCCATTGTTCAGTAAAATCAGGTTGCATGTGTACTAACTTAGTTCTGCTAGTGGATAAGCAGAATGAAATAATCAAAGGATCACCGTTATTTACTAAGTAGTTGTAATCAGACAATGACACATTTGAGAAGGGCTTGTGCAGAATTAAAATATTGATTACAGGTATAGACACAGTTGCAATTTCACAGCTCACGAACATCCACATAATAGAAGATGTGGTCATAATCCTTTTTTTTTGTCATAAAATACCTAAGAAAATAACATTTTTTTTATTCAATTAAAGAAGCTTTGTTTTCAATAATCCTTCTTTTTGTCCTTTTTTTTTTTTTTTTTGAGTTCCTATGTCCATCATTCTTATATAATTTGAGATAATTAGCAATGGTCTTGCATATGCCTCTGTCAATTTCATACCTTAGCAAACCTAGAGCAGAGAATCCCATGCCACTTAATTCTGTGGTTAGTAATGATGTGTATTTTATGTTCTTCTTGTATAATTAAAATAATTATTCCTATTTTAATGCTACAAGAAATGCAGCATTGCTTCTGGGGAAAAGGGAATTGTAAAAGATCAGAAAAAAATTGTATAGTTTAGAGAACTATATGAAAATAGTTCTGAGTTTATAACTGCAGAAAACTGTAAACATTTTCAAGAGAAGCCCTTTGGTATATGGAACAGATTGCACATATTTGTAATCAGTGTCCTTCACTAAATTATTATTATGATTACAGCAATCTCCAGAGAGTCAGCAGATACATCATGGGAGACCCCAATCACCAGGAATGTCTATCATATCAAACCCTAACCTGATTTATGTTCCCAGTATTTACAACATTCAATCAGTTCCACTCCTCCCACCCAGTAGATTTACCATCTAAAAAATCTACTCCTTACACCTTTACACAACCACCAGGGATTGCCTCTCATTCTTCCCTTCTCACCTTCCACTCTCTTTATAATCTCCTAGGTATTAATCTGGTAAAATCTCTTCACTAACTTAAAAGCGATCATTGCAACAACACTTGCAATGTGTCCTCTGAACTTCAGTCTGTCAACCACCACCCCGCAGATTCTGAATCCCATTCTCTTCCTGAAGCATATTTCCACTAATATACCGTATAGGCAGACTTATATCTTCAGCCTTATATCTTTGCACTCAACATTGCAGCCTTACCTTTATTAATGTTAAAACTATAACCTGCATATATATATATCCAAGCTAAAGGTCTATTCAAATCTTCCTAAAGGGAATCAATGTCAGTAATACTCCTTATAATTTTCCCCAACTATTACTATTAATATTGATGATGTTACTGATTTTTTTTATCTATGTTAACTATTCCTGATGAATGCTTTGTTAATAATCCAGAGTTTCATTTTCGATATCTTTGTCATAAAAATGTTTAGCCACACTTAGTTTATGGCAACATATTCAACATATTTTACAAATTTATTTATATAAACATCACTTGTGAGTGATGGTTTCATGTAGATCTCTTTTAGAATTATTCACTTTCTGTTGGTCAATAATAATTGTACAAAGATGCTTCTACAGTATGACATAACTGGTTGGTGCTAGAGAAGGCAGTGTTCTTTTAAATAAATGCTGCAGCACAGGAAGCAGAATGTAAGAGCAGAATTGTGAAATCTGGACAGAGAGCATTGCAAAAACATGTAAGCATTCAACATTGGAGTTGATGGTAGTTATTCTGCGTAACAAAATATATATCATTTGGTATGATATCTATTTTGGGGAAGTTTCCAAAATTTAGTGTATCAGTGTTTATCTGTATAATATAATTATTATTATTAGCCAAGCCCCCATGGAGTCAAAGACTCATCTAGGAGGTCCTTTTATCAAACACATAGATCATCACCGTGTTTTAAACACACTCAAATTCTCTGCAGACACCACACTCTAAGGCAAGGCATTCCAATCATTCACAACTCTGCATGAAAAAAACCTGCTTCTCACACCCTCCTTATACAGCTTCCAGGGATAACCTCTGGTTCTTCAGAACACACGCGACGGGAGGAATCTTTGTCTGGACGATTTCAATCGAAGGTGAGTTAGCCGATCTCATACGGAGGCAGCAGGGTTTTTTCTCCCGGAAACTCGGGTTTTTCATCCCACATACAGACAAATCGGCCCTTCAGAACACACGCAATTTACAGACAAAAAATACTAGTTGTGGTAGTGGTGGTGGGCGGTAGATGGCGTTGATGGAGATGATTCGTAGTAGAGGTTCGGTGTAGTGGTTGAGACAGTTGTAGGTGTCCTCCCGCGATGAGTCTTCGGACTCCTTGGAGGTGTCACGAATAATAATAATAATAATAATTTTGCAACATTGAACTCACATCTCCATTCCCATGCCAATCACTCAATTTACTGAAGTCTTCTTATAAGGCCACAACATCCTCCCTACTCTTCCTGGTTCTTCCCAAAACTTTGCATCATCTGCAAACAACTGAATATCTCCATCCAAATCTTCACCAATATCATTAATATACAAGTTAAACAGCAATGGCCGTAAAACAGACCCCTGAGGCACACCACTAGTAACTTTACTTTTCCTGGATATCGCTCCCCCATACACAACTTGTTGATACCTATCAGATAGCCAGTTTCCAATCCAATGCACCAATCTGATATCCAACCCCATCCACTCCAGTTTGACTATCAGGTTATCATGTGGTAATCTATCAAAAGCCTTTGCAAAATGTGTATCCTTCTCCTTTGTCCATGGAAACAGTCACCTTATTGTAATAAGTAAGTAGATTACTAAAACATAACCTCCCTTTAGCAAATCATGCTGTCCATCAAAGATAATGCCATTGTTGTCAACCCAATTCTGGAGCCTAGTTCTCACAAGCTTCTCCAACAACTTAACTACAACACCTGACATACGGACAGGCCTATAGTTTGATGCTTGAGTTCTATCACCTCCTTTATGAAGTGGCACAATCTTGCCCTCCTTCCACTCCTTAGGAACTTGACTGAGTGCAAGACTCGTATTAAAAAAATATGTCAAGGCCAGCGTCAACTCTCTGGCACATTCCTTCAGAATACGTGGTGATATATTATCAAGTCCCACAGCCTTATTTACATCTAGTTTGCTCAACTCCCCATACACCTCTTGCTCACTTACAGCCCCATCATCAACTGCTCTCAATCTCTCCATGAAGTCACATTCACAAAATTGATAGGCCTTTATGAACTGTTCATTAAGTATCTCCACCACACCTTCTGCAACAGCTGTGTTTACACCATTTTCTCCAATCAATGTCATTCTTCCATAATAATTTTTTCTTTTACTGGGTACATATCGAAAGAACTCCTTAGGATTCTTTTTTGGCTTCATTAGCTAAATGCTGTTCATACCTCCCTTTAGCTACCCTCACCAACCAAGTCACCCGCCTTGCCTGGTCTTTGTAGTCCTCATGAAATTGGTAATCTCCACTTCTCTTACTATACTTCTCTTATACTTAATCTCTTTATTCATCCATTTCACACCTTCCTTATTTAACCTTCTCACCCTTGGAATACATTTAAACATTGCATCTACTAGATAGTTTTTGAAAATCCCCCAAGCTAACTCCTCATTGACTTCTACTCTCCATTTCCTGAACCAGTCTTCCAGGCTAGTTGATGCGTTTTGTAGACGCTGCGTGGCTAAGTGTGGTCTGAGAGATCTGCTCAGAATCGCCATATCGTCCGCATAGCTAGCGTTGATGCTGCATTTGGGATATCTGCGACGAAGATGTTAAATAGTAGTGGCGAAAGTAGTGATCCTTGGGGGATGCCCGCGGTGATTCTTCTCGGTGAGGATCTGAGTCCGTGCAGCTTCACCTGGAATTTCCGGTCTTTCAGGAAGGAGTCTATGAGTTTGGAAAGATAGAGAGGTATGTTAGCTGTAAGTAGTTTATATACAAGGCCTTTGTGCCACACTTTATCAAAGGCTTTTTCAACGTCGAGATAGATAGCTCCTGTGTGTTGTCCCCAGTTGAAACCAGTTGTAATAAATTCTGTCAACCTGTGGACCTGTTGGGTAGTGTTATGGTCAGCATGGAAGCCAAATTGTTCACCAGGGATCAGGTTGTTTTTGTCCACTTCAGCTTGCAGTCGGTTTAGAATGGCTTTTTCCGCTATTTTTCCCAGGCATGATAAAGGCTGATTGGTCTGTAGTTTTGCGGGAATTGTGGCGCCTTACCTGGTTTGTGGATGAGAATAATGTCTGCATGTTTCCATCGAGTGGGAAAGTAACTAAAACGGAGTATTGCATTAATAATGGCAACGAGGTGCATAATTGCCATATGCGGGAGCGCCTTGATGGTTTTGTTTGTAATTTTGTCTGGTCCTGGAGCTTTTTTGTTGTTGATTTTTCTTATTATGGAGTAGACTTCTCTAGGCGAAGTATTGCAGATATTTTCACGGCTGCAGGGCTGGCGTAGAGCGCTTCGGACACGTCTGTGTATTCTCTCTATGAAAAGTAAATCTGCATGTGCATAATTTGGGCTACATTGAAGTTGTAGGGCGTCTGCAAAGGCTTCAGATTTTTCATCGTCTCTATAGACAATACCTCTTTCACCGTGAATGGGCTGTATGGCAGAGCGGTTCGTTCGGAGAGCTTTAGTCATCTTCCATATGGAGTTGTCTTCCGCTTCAAGGGAACACAGTTTTCTTTCCCACTCTTGGTTTCTGTAATCTTTCAATGCGTAGCGAATTAAATTCGTCGCTCTGTTTAGCTCTTGGCGATCTTGAGGAGAGAGAGTGTGGTGTGATAGCGGCGCCTGATCTTATTTTTATTGCGGATTAAAGTGCGGATGTCTTCCGGAAGTAGGTTTTCTTGGACTGGGATGTGAGCAGTGGAGGCTGCAGATAAGCCAACATGTATTTTATTTTCAAGGTACTGGACCGCTGCATCAATTTTTTCTCGCGACGAGATAGTTGGTACTGAGCCTATTAGGGTGCTGAGAGAGTAGTATTAAATTTTTTGAAGTTAGTACGCGTCTGGCTGGGAATGAGTTCTGGATCCCCTCCCAGGCTTAAAAGTACTGGATTGTGGTCAGAACTGAGGTCATTAACGACTTGTAGTTGAAAGTGATATGATGTATTCTTGAAGATGGCAATGTCAAGCACATCTGGTGTGCCTAGCGGCCCGTAGTGCGTTGGTTCAGCCAGGCCTGTGATAACGATGTTCCTTAGTGAGGCGAAGTTGTGTAGAACGTGTCCGTGGCTGTTGAAGCCTTTGCTGTTCCATAGTGGATGTTTAGAGTTAAGATCACCGGCCACAATTGTTGCTTCAGTTGTATCGAGCAGCTGAGAAAGATCAGAGGATAATAGAGTGTTGCCAGGGGGGGTTATAGACTGAGAATATTTTGAGACTGCCTGCATTATTGGTGTGGATTCCGACACCAGTGTTTTCCAGATTTGTTGTGTTGATCTTTTTTGATTTCATTATGTCGGATGTTCCTCTTGACGTAAATGGCAGTACCACCACCTCTGGCATTAGATCTGTCGTTTCTGAACAATGAGTAATATCTGAGTTTAGGGTTATCACAGGGTCGGAGGTGAGTCTCATTTACCAGGAGTATATCAATTTTGTAGCGGACTGCAAATTCTCGTAGCTCCAGGAGTTTATTATTGAGACCGTTGGCATTCCAAAATGCGATCTGTAAAGAGTTCGTTGTGCTGGCCGGATTATCCATTAATCATTGTGAAAATGACTTGGGTGTTCCTCAGGAATTTGTTGGTGTCAGCCTGGGAGGGGTTTGTTTTGCTGAATGCCAGTAACATCTCTCCCAGAGTAACGGCAAGCGTTGCGGTGGAGTTTTGGCTGCTCGGTCCCGGCATGTTGTGTGAAGAGACCGCGGAGGCATATGATTTGTTGGGTATTACTGTGCGAGCTATGACTTCCGGAGCAGGTTGTGTGCCACGCTTCTGAGTGGACGGGGCTGTTGCCTCTCTCGTCTTCGACAGGTTAGATGGGCAGAAAGAACAGCCCTTATAGTTGGCTGGATGTGGGCCACCACAATTTGCACATTTTGCAGGCGTTGTCCGTGGCTTAGTGCAAATGTGTGAGGGATAGTTGTTACCGCACTTTACACATTTATATTCTGCCCTGCATAGTTTCTGTGCATGTCCATATTTTTGGCAGCGATGGCATTGACCAGCCGATGCCTTTCTTCTCAGTGGCTCAGTCCTGATCACTAAGTTGCAGACTATTCTGAGATCGTAGATTTCTCTCTGATCTTTACTGATCTCCACTAAGACCAGAGGCATGGGACGCTTGTCTGCTCTATACATACGAGAAATCTTGATTGGCTCCAAGACTTGTGATCTGAGGTCAGTAGCTATCTCTTCTGATGTTATGTTTTCTACCAATCCTCTGATCACTACCTTAAGGTTCTTTTCACTGTTTAGTTGGTAAGTATGGTATGGTAGTTTCTGTTCATCCATAAGCCTGGTGAGCTGACGGTAGTCTGTTGTTCCTTCCAGCTGTATGCGGACTCCATCATTTGTGTTTTTGACTGATGAGAACTTGATGTTATTGTTCTTCATCATTTGTGCAAGTGACGACAATTTTTCCTTAGATCTCAGGATTACTGGTGGTATCCTCTCTTTGGGCTGTGTCAGTATATCTGTCTCTGTTCTTGCACCAGATAGCACTGATGTGTCCATTTGATGTACTATTTCAGGTTCTGCTGCTGGTGAACTCTTCTTACGCTTTTTTCTGCTGACAACCTGATAGTCTGTAGAGTTATCTGAGTCCACTAGGGGTTGGTCGTTTACCGGTGACATAATCTCTCTGGTGTTATCTTGAGAAGTGCTGGGGAGAGGGTCAGGGGATTGACAGTCCTCTGTATCCACCTCTTCCAATTGGTGGATTGCCACCTTACCTGGCCATTTCCTTTGTAGAAGGCCTCCAATGTGTTTAAAGAGCCAAAAGCTGTTTGAAATCAAGCTCGTTGTATGGAGAGTCCATAGTTTGGCTTTAGAGAAACTAGCAGTTTCTCGTGTGATCTTGTAGACTGAGAGTCTACTAGCAAATCCCGTAGACAGCTTAGAATAAGCGTCTACCAGCAAAAAGTTAGTCTGTTATAGGAGACTATCCTAAAAAACGAGGAAAAAGGAGTTACAGGAGTTTACTTGGACACAGTGCAGCGATCTACCTCCCAAAAAAAAAAAAAATCATTCAACCACCACTGGTCCTCATTGCGGGTGGGGCCTGCCGGCCATTAGACCTCTGCATATTTCATACAGAGGGGGAGATAGTAGATCACGAACTGTGATAGTTCCAGTGCAATGCGAGCTTCCCTAAAAACCTTATATAAAAATCAACTAGGCAGAGTCTAAAGGAATACGTCCGATCACAATGACAGCATGACTCCTCATCACTACGCGCCAAACCAATATTCTAATATGCACCTTCAAGGAGTGTACATGTACTATGACAGTGCAAGATACATGTTACTATGACAATTAAGTTTGCATTATTGCTAATCTCCTGTCAGCAACTTTCCTACAAATTAGACTATCACATGTCAGTACATCAGTACTGTCGGATCTTTTACTTCTGCCTTCTAGGGCACATCTGACCGAAGCAATCTTCTATATCTTGGTCTCTATCTGGATATTTTCAAGTAAAGTATTACTTTCTATTTCTCGACATTTTTTTACCTCAAAAGCGATAAACGCGGATGGATAGATATATCGTGAGAAAGTTATTACAGCGTTATTATTGCTACAGAATGCATTTAAATGCATTTTAATTTAAATTTTCGATTATCACGAAAGAAAGTAGTTGATCCACAACGCAGTGGTCTGATTCTAAAAGAAATCCTGAAAAGACATTTTTCATATTAACTTATAAATTTAAAATTCTGAATTCATCTTGAAACTTTTGAAACCATACCAGACCTAAAAGAAACAAAGAAGGAATCGGAGGAATAGGAAACATACTTCAAGAAATGCTTTCATCTATGGTTAGGGTTAACTGGCTTTGTTAGTAAACTTACCAAAATGTTTCGTATAGCTGTTCTCTGTTATGCCAAGTATTTGCTTTAAGCATTCAAGTTGACGTTGTGTAAATATTACTGCAAATATTTATCCATCAATACAAAGCCAAAAGGTGTAATTCATTTAACTGGCAATAGCAGTCCGAAGCCTATGCTCACAGTAAATTAATTCCAAAGTTATCAACATCTTATTCAACTTCGTTCAGTATATCATCCTGTTCAGAATTTATAAACTACTACGATATCTGCTAGTTATTACGTCATTACTGTTTTCATTTGAAAAACCGTTTTCCAATACAATCCTTGCTGTCTTTAATTGTTATAATATTCTTTGAACGTACCTTGTTTCTCAGTTATTTCCGAAATAATTTTTAAAGTCTAATGGTGTAGTCATGGCTCTCCAACATATCTTATATCAACACTATAACTGTGCTATTCACGAAAATTACCTGCTTGAATTTAATTCCTAGGTAGTGTAATCAGAGGAAGACACGCTATTTGATTTTATGTTGGAAAGATTTGTGTTCGAATCCCATCTAGGATGTGTAGAAACTTGAGTTAGTCAATTTCACATGAAAATAGACGAGTTCCCCCCTCCCCCTCAATAAAATTGCGTTTTTCCTTCCTGAAAAAAAGGGGCAAAGAATCCTCTCAACAGACGTAAAAGACCATGCAGATATGATTAATCATAACATAAGTTATTTAAGTGGAAGTATATACGAGTAGATATTCCATTTAGAAAAGGCTGAACTTCAAAGCAGGAAATTATGACCAACTGAAGAGAATACCAGGTTCGATCCAATGGTATAGGTTGCTACCCATATTGGGCACTGGATTAGAAGCCTTTATGCAATACGTAAACGTCATTTACGCAGCGTATATTGCAAAATTCTTGGTCAGGTGCGTCACCACGTGTTTTAGACAGCTATTTAGGAATGGTGGTGGTCAGTAATCGCCAATAGTGTTGATCACAATGGAAAAAACAAAGGATCTTTCGGAACTCGATAAAGGACTTATTATAGGTGCCCATCTAGTTGGAGCCACGATCTTGAACACAACACAGCTGACTGGTTTCTCAAAGGGTGAGATATCCCCGATGTTAAATTAGTATAAAAATAACCCTTGTGTAAAAAGGCGTAACTGTGGTCCTGGTTCTAAGACACCAAAGAGATCGCCATCAGTTAAACAATTCAACGAAGTCAGGTATGAGATCGCCATCGTCTAAGAAGGCTTGTACTGACAAACAGAACTTAATGAAGTTCTGTTTGTCAGTACAATTCCCTACACATAGTTCAGACCGAACTATGTGCAGGGAATTGAAGAGGACCGGTATTGGCAGTCGCATTCCTATACGTAAAATAAAAGTTTCTAATTCAGTGGCCGATATGTAGATTGGAAGAATATTGCCAGCATTTAAAATGTATTTAAGAATACATCAATGGTGCAACATTGGAATGTGTCCCAGGGGAGAATTCTCCATGCTTACTATGCTTGCTGCGCAAGCTTTACTTTAGAAAGAAGTACTATTTATTTGTTAATAAATGCATGCATTTATAAGCATTCCATTTAGGCTTTTATTTTTGTAGACAGAAGACGTCTTAAGCTTGCGCGGCAATAATTGAGCTTTGCGTTGTGTCGAAGGCCGATGCTTGCTCGTCTAGTCAAAGCTACCTTGGCTTGCTCGGTTGTCGGAGCTTCCAGGTGCCCGCAGCAGCACTGCGATTTCATGCGCGTTCAAAGCCATTTCACGTCGTCTCACTCTGTTGCTTAAACACAGGCCATACGCAGTCAACGTAGCTCTAGCCAGTGAGCTTCAGCCAGCCTTTACAAGTGTGCGTGTTACTTGGGAAAATTAAGTTACAACCAACTTTTTATGACAATGTTATTGACCAGTTCATAAAGAAGAACCATAGGGTAGAATTTGTATTCAAGTAGCTAAATTGAAAAAGATAGAATATCATTTGTAAAATAAATGTTGTATTTGTATGATTAAATGTACATAAATTTCTAAATATATAGTGTTAAATGGTCAGTAATTTATTATTCCGCTAATCAGACTTCAGTCACACCTCTCACTCCCTGAATGATAACAAGAGGAAGCGTGAATTTCAAGACCAGCATTCGCCCCTGATGTGTCCCTAAATTTTTATGTTCCTCCCATCCATGAAAAGTACTATAAAGAAAAAAAAATGGCATAGCATTTTTTTTCTTTTTCAGACGATATTTTATGTGTGTGTGTGTTTATTTTTATGAAGTCCGGAAACCCTGCTCTACAGACCAAACATGGAACTTTTCCAAGCTACTTTCGACCTCCAATGAGCGGGGGGAGGTGGTCTCACACACCGGTCGATGACACATTCATTTCCCACTTGAAGACAATCACAAACATCCATACCCATGGCGGGATTCGAACTCACGACCTGTTTGTGGGTTAACCACTCGATCAACCAGGACGGCAAACGGATGTGCAATTTTATTAAGCTGGAGATGTTTAAGAAAAAAATATGTGGAAAAAAGTATCATATGTATAAGGATGTCAGTTTCGAAAATTATATGGCTGAAGCCAAAAGAGTTACGACTATTGTACGGAAAGCTAAGTGTGAGAAGGAAAAGAAACTAGCTCTGCAAGCTACAGACAACCCACAAGAATTCTTTCTTTATGTTACAAGTAAAAGAAGGAAGCGTGAAAGAATAATTCTCGTCGGTGTGGGGTGACACATCGGAAGAGATTGTTTAACTAATGAGAGCCAATTTTCCTAAAAGCTATCAACCTGGTGTAAGCAACATTGAGCTCAGTGCTTCTTCTACACTGGAAGAAAAAAAACTTAGGAGGAGGTACTAGAGCTGTTGCATAAACTGAATATGAATTCTGCAATATGAACTGATGGGATATCAGCATGGATGCTAAAATATTGTTTAACTAAACGGGTTGTTCCTTTGACTTGGCTGTATAATTTGAATCTCAGTATAGGGAAGAAAGATTCTACACGAGTGGACGGAATGAATGATTGTCCTAACGAATAAAGATGGTGCAAAGACTGGTGTCTAACGAGCGCCCTATTCAGTATCACTGGAGTGAGTGGTGAAGATTTTGGAAAAGTTGATAAGAGATCGCATACAGAAATGGGTTGAAAAAGAATCTGTAATTTACAATGAACAGCATGGGTTGATGAAGGGAAGGTCATATGTCTGAGTAGCTTGCTCACATTTTATAATAATGTCATAGATGAAATAGACAAGGGGAATGGATATGCCATGATAATTTTGGATTTGTTAAAACTCTTGACAGGACTCAACACGGAAAGCTGTTGCATAATTTGAAGGATATCAGATTGGAAAATTGCTAGTTTCGATAAGACGATGGCTGAGTAACAGATATAAAAAAGTAGTTTATTGGGAATATGAAACTACCTGATTTAAGGTGTACCCTATGATCACTCTTTAGTACAGGGTTTCCCAAACTATGTTCAGCGGAACACCAGTGTTCCGCGAAAAGTGAATAAGTGTTCCGCGAAAAATTATCAAAATTAATATGGGCCTGGAATGGTTTTAAATGCCTGCGACAAGTTCAAACATGTTTGAAAATCAGGCGCTCCTCATTTTGCGTGTGGCTTGTGCTGTTAAGGCCAGCGCGCGCTGGCCTTGACTCAGTCGCCCGCGATTGTCGACACCCCCGAGTGCGAGTGAAGTACGGAGGTATCTATTCTAGGAAACGTGCGGTCACAAGCAAGGTCAATACGATGCGATGCGGCCTGGCATATCTGTAGTGTGCGCTGTCGCATGTTTGCGATGCGATACAGCCTGCTTCGATGATAGTGTGCGCTTAGCGTTACATCGAATACGAGAGCGATGATACTTGACTCTAACCAAAGTGTTCCGTTAAAATTTCAGGATTTGTGAAGTGTTCCGGCTTAAGAAAAGTTTGAGAAACGCTGCCTTAGTCCATTGTTATTTAGTTTTGATATTAATGTTAAGTGGGAAGATTTGGCAGGAAATTTACAGCTATTTTCTGATGATGTAAAGATAGTTACAGTAATGGAGAATGCGAATGATATGAAGTACTTGGAAATTGATTTTAATAAACTAGAATTGTGAACATGTGAAAATGGATAGTAGGTGAATGTTAATAAATGTAAAGTTGTGTACTTTAGTGAAATGAGTTATCCAATTGTCTGTTTTATTGGTGAGATTATGCTAGAAGCAACTGACCAAGCTAGATCTTGGAGTTTAATCGATAAGAAGTTAAAGCTCAGAGGTCATATAGCAAAAATTGCAATACCACACTTAGAGTCAGAGGATAATTGCAATGCCGAAACGAATAATGTAAGAATAAGGAGGCCAGTTGCCTTTCTACAAGACTGATACGACCTCGTCTTGACTACTGTGTGCACAGAATTGGTCTTCTAGTTTCCGAAGTGATGCAGATAAAGTGGAGAGGATGAACAGACAGAGAAAGAGAGTGATATGATATGACTGATGGACTGTTTTGTTTTGAGGAGGGTGGAAAGAGGACGAGAGGGAATCCAGTGAAGTTGAAAATGAATGCATCATTCAGAACGAAGTGAGATGTAGATTTTTCTCTGATCCAGCCGTGCGTAAATGCAACAGTTTACCTTTGGAGGTTGCGAGGGCAGACAGAAGGAAGGAATTCAAGAGAATGTTTGACATATGATGTGAGTGACATGTGACCCATCCTCTCTCGATGAGTCCCTGACTCCCTGGAAGTCTCTTGTAATTAAAAATAAATAAATAATAATAATAATAATAAATTCAATTTATGAAAAGCCCAGTTAGTCAGTCACTTAAATTTCTGTAACTCTGTAGCTAGTCCCTTGTATTCATTTCTCTTAAATTATACCATTAATAGTTAAACAGCGCAATGATATTTGCACAGTTTTCACTAATTATGCAACATTTTTAATGATTAAAAATATTGCATAATTATTTAAATAACAAATATAAAAAATTGTTAAGAAATGCATCGCCAACAGCATTTTTCTTCTAAATCTATTCAGGAAATTGAGAGCATTACACGTTAAACTGAGTCTATTGCTAAAATACATTTTGTGAAGTAAGAAACATGATTTTGTCTACTAATAATGTGAAGAAATATTTACATTAGTGCTAATATGATTCTGGTGTCATTGTTGGACTTCACATTGATGGAAATTTAATATTCAGTGTTTCCTGATCAATTTGCAGAGTCTCTGATTGGTAGATACTTTTTGTTTGGACTTTAAAATTATGCGTTTCACTGTGGAATACCTTATTGAACATAGGACACTTGTTTATGATTTAAACAACAGATCAAAGTCAGAATCAATGCAGCAATATCAAAAGAGCGGAGAGCCTGGGCTGGTGTTCCCCAGGGCTCAGTACTCAGTCCCTTACTATTCCTTCTATATGTCAATAATATTCATCCCTACCTTACAGAAGACACAAAAGTAACTTGCTATGCAGATGATATAGCCATCTGGCACACTAGTGCTAAAATCAAAGAATCAGAGGAAATTCTAAACAAATCCATGAGAGGATTAGAAAAATGGTCAGACGAACTCAAACTCAAAATCAACCCAGACAAAACAAAACTAAGTACATTTAGTACAGACAGGAAAAATAGACATTCCTACAATCCCAAAGTCATGATCAATAACAAGCTAATTGAAAAAGTCACAAATCCAAAATACCTTGGTATTACGCTTGATCAGGAATTACGTTTTGCACAACACATCTCTAACACTTCCAACAGAGCTCTAAAAAAATTAAATATACTGAAAAGGCTTTGTGGAACAAATTGGGGCGCAAAGCCAAAAATCCTCAAAACTACTTACACTACACTAATAAGGCCAATAATGGAATATGCAGCACCTATCTGGTCACCTTCGGCCTCATCGGTAAAGAAAAAACTCGACAAAATACAAGCAAAAGCATCCAAGATTATCATTGGTGCAGTCTCATCCACTAACAACATCAGAGCACAACAGGAATGTGGGCTTGACCTGCTGGAGGACACACGAAAATTTGCCACCATAAAATTCATAAATAATATCAGAAGCTACCAAAGTGATCATATCTCCCTAAAAACTTATGAACATTGGAACCAAATTTGCAGACTTCACAGATCATCAACATTACAATATGATGACACTATCAGGAAAGAAATAGGTCTTGATCAGCTAACTGTCCACATAAACAAAGAACCTCTATTTTCCAGTCCTTTACCTTCAAATACCTCCATAAATCTAAACCTTACCAAACTCTGTACAAAAAAAGAACCAAAAGAAATGCTTAAAGAAAAAGGCCTAAGTACCATCAACCTTCTTTCATCCTCCAAACAGGTTACTTGTTATACCGATGGATCATCAGACACCAATATGATTAATGGAGGCGCTGGTGTTCTCCTTCTACTCCCGAAAGGTGAAAAACTTTC
Source organism: Typopeltis vanoorti (assembly GCF_054136105.1). Taxonomy (NCBI): domain Eukaryota; kingdom Metazoa; phylum Arthropoda; class Arachnida; order Uropygi; family Thelyphonidae; genus Typopeltis; species Typopeltis vanoorti. The sequence continues at coordinate 77,680,864 of NC_143567.1, read as the reverse complement.
AATAAAAGTTGGATCTGGGAGATTCGCTTCCAATTTTACCAGCGAACTCTACGCAATAAATAAAGCACTAGAAGCCTACTTAAATCTATCATCATCTCAACAATCTGAAGGAATTATAATTTACAGTGACTCAAGATCAGCTATGGAGGCAATCAAAAATGGCAATACCAAGCTCACACAAGACATCCATAAACTCTTAAATCATCTAAAGTGTTTAGGAAAAAGTTGCATTTTACAATGGATTCCTGCTCATGTAGGCATTGATCACAATGAAGCAGCTGATAAATTAGCAAAAGAGGCTAGAGAACTCAACCAAGAAACTCATATGATAACTCTTGCTGATGCCAATGCACTAGCAAAAGCTAAACTAATTCCATTGAAATCAGTGATACAACATCAAATTCCTGAGATCAATGCTGACAGAAGGACCTCCACCACGATAGCAAGACTACGAACAGGACATTATAGAGGAATGAAGATCAATACAGATGATACGAGAACATATAGAAACTGCAACAACTGCCCCAATACTGAACTGACACCCACTCACATCTTTACCTGTCCAGCAATTACAGCAGCCTTGCAAGAAATAGATCCTAATCCTGAACAACAGCTCTATACAAACAAAATCACAGACATAGCCAAAGCAGTACAAAGAGCACACGGAAACATCTAAGACTCTTCAAAGGACAAGACAACAACAACAACAACCATTTAAACACGAAAGTAACATAAATTTCGACAATTTATGTTAATTGATTAGTCAAGGAAGTAAATAAACCTGATGTTTCTGCCTTTAACCACCTAAAACAAGAAACTTAATAATAATAATAATAATAATAATAATAATAATATTATTATTATTATATTATATTATATTATATTATATTATATTATATTATATTATATTATATTATATTATATTATATTATTACTAAAAAGCGTGAAAGTTCTTTGCATTTTTCTCCACCCAATGCAACGAACTATATATATTTTAATATTCGCAAAATCAGGGCCATCGCCAGATTAGATCGCGCCCATAGACAAACAATTAAATATCACCCCTTGATGGATTATAAGACAAAAATATAAGAAAATCTCCAATTGCTATTTTGTTTTTATTGCAAGAGAAACATTGATGCAAAAATTACATATTAATATTAATTAAATGCTCTACACGGATATCGCAATAAAACTGTTTATAACACTTCTAAATTTAAATAACAAGCATTATAATTTAAATTTATCTAAATTTAAATTATAATGCCTCTATCGATATAGTTGCTAGACCAACCAATCTTTCTTGGGTCATTGACTGACTGATTTTCCCTGTCAGTCGTTTCCGACTGTAGGTGACTTTTGTAGGCTTTGCCCACAAAGTATTCCTGGTGAGATTTTTACAGGTTAGTTCACCATTGTTTTCCCCAACCCCACAATTTTATCAGGGCTCAGGACCGGCACATGGCTAGGATGTATTCATGACTGTAATCCATGTGTGTTCACCGGGCTGGTTTGCCTGTTCTGGGGGACGAAAAAACCCGAATTTTCGGGTGAAAAAAAACCCTACCTCCGTAAGAGACCGGCTAACTCACCTTTAGTCGAAAGAGACCAGATAAAGGTTCCTCTCGTCACTGACGGGAATCGAACCCAGCTCTTTCCGAACAAAGGGTTTCGTCTATACTGACTGAGCTAAGAAAAAAAAAAAAAAAGGATGTTCTTGGGTCATTGCTGTTCGCAAATAATTTTTAATCAGTTTAAGCTTGGAAAAACTTCTTTCAGCACTTGCTACGCTAACAGGAATTGTTAACAATATCCTTTGGGCGGTGGTTACGTTGGGAAAAATTTATACACGATTTTGGTTATGTATATATATATGATAAAATTTGGTGAGGGAGCACTTTTCTCTTGTATTATTTTTGAGAGAATTTTAAATTCTTCAAATAAATCTATTGCATCTACATCAGATGTTATAAATTATCTTGTTGCCCTACCGCAATATGGCTGATCGAGCGCCCTTAATTAAGCGGCGCCGTGAGGTAGGCTCTATGCCATACCCTGTCGATACTGCGCAAAGCTCACTGTATCCCGTCAGCATTAGTTGTAAATGAGCCAAAGTAATCTTTTGGCTTCATAATCTTCTGAAAGGAATGCTTCCGTTATAAATTCATTAACTACTGAATTAATTCCGAACTGTGTAATCAGTATGCTGAACCCCCCCCCCCCCAAAAAAAAATATACATATGGCTTAATCACCACTCCGAGAAATTTCGGAAAGCTCAATAGGTAGAAAAATATACAGGGCTTCATCTAAATTCTCAAAAAAATCCACGAAGAGCTTATTATCTAACATCTAACACAGTGCTTCCCAAACTTATGGATGTAAAGGCTCCTTTGGAAAAATTTAAATATTTCACGGCCCCAATAGAAAAAAAATTGTAATACAGACATATATTATTATTATATTTATTGTATTTATATTCAATACAAAACATACACAGCGAATATCGCAAAAATCAAATGCAAATATTACATTTTTAGCATCTTACATACATATCTGACATGGCACACTTAGTCTTAAAACATTTTAAATTTGTTTTCATTATTTCATGCTCCCCTCATTACGAATGTTGGATGTCAGAAGTGCCCTTGATGATAGACTTTGGTGATGAAATTCTACAATAGAAAAAAAAAACAAACTTTAAAAGAAATCACTGCTTAAACGGACTCTCGATTATGTGCATGGATGCAGAATTACTACAACCTTCCCCCACCTCTTGTTGAAGATTCATATGAAGCTGTAAACTTGCTGGACGTTTTTTTTTTTAAATTCAGTAACTGCTATAAAGAAAATATAGAAGGTAATGGAGCCAATTTCTACCGAAAGATGGCGCTCTACTTCATAACTTATATGTGACATTTTTAAATCAATACTTTCTTCAGCCCAGTATCATTCTCGATGAAAGATTTCTTGCTTGACTGTGCCACTCTAGCACAAGTGGAAACTTCCAAAGGACGTTTAAATGTAAATAGTGCGATTTTAATGTGTTGAGGATTTTACACGAGTTATCAAATGAAAAAAAAAAAATCTAATAACCAACCCCAATTTTCTCTTCAGTAAATCTCTTATTTATGAATCACTTTGCTGTATGCAAAGAATATGATATTTCCTGTATATGGAATGAACCATCACAGCAGACTGGCATGAGAAATATGTAATCCTCGTAGTATACCTGTTTTGACAATCCTGTTTATAAATACCCTGTATTGAATTCACTATTGGGTCAGAACCATATTTCAAGAAATTAAAATTACTGAGGTGACTCACACCTCAGTAGTTTGTGAGTCACCTTTAGTTAGCATGATTACGCTTTTCACTATTCCAAGTATAGTATAGTATCTACCACTATGTGCTAATTCTTCCTCCAAAATGATAGCCGATCTACTGCGCTGCTAGACGTACTCTTCTCCTAAATCTTAATCATACACACAGTGCTTGGAAAGGAAACGGCTAAGAAAAGGAAACTCACGGAGTTTGAAAGAAGCGTTGTGATAGGACGCCATGGTGCAGGCCTATCTGTTCGGCAAATTGTTGACAAATTGGGTCATCCCAGATCGACAATTAGTGATACCATACTGAGATGGAAGCGCAGAGAGTCAACTGCAAGTGCTACCGACAGTGGACAATCCATCACACTCACCGAACGTTACCGTAGGCGCTACGAAGGATAATCTGTGGAAAAACCAACACGTTGAATGTGGAGTTCCGAGCATCGACTCTAACACGAATCTGCACAAAAGCATTCAGAACTGAGGCTATAACATGGGTTTCCATGGTAGGACTGCAATATGCAAGTCCCACATTACCCGAACCAACATGCAGCGTCGTCTTCGGTGGTGCAAACGGCGTGTGCAGTCGAACATGGAAGCTTGGAAGGCTATATTATGGACGACGAATCACTCTATATCCTCTACCAAGCAGATGGGCGGGTGTGGGTGTAGTGGATGCCCATGAACGTTTCTTTACCAGAGTGAATAATCCCAACTATGAAATTCGGATGAGGCGGTGTGATTGAATGATCTTGTTTTTCCTGGTTTGACCTCGGACCTCTCTTTGTGGTGCCACGAACATTGAATTCTGAGAGATATCTCAACATGCTGGACAAAATGCTTCCTACTTTATAGCGTTTCTACGGAACTGACCATTGTCTTTTTCAACATGACACTGCTCTGTGTCATAAGGCTCCTGCTGCTATAACTGCGTGGTTTGTCGACATGAAAGTCACCACACTTGACTGTCTTCTACAGAGCCCTGATCTTAACTCTACTGAACATCTGAGGTCAAGGGACGTCTGCCTGACAATAATCCAGGACCTCATTAGATGCCTATAAGAAGAATAGTCCAAAACTCCCATTGATCACTATCGTACGCTTGTAGAAAGTATGTCCTGTAGGACTGCTGTAGTCATTGCAACAATAGGAAGTCCTATATGTTATGATGGTGAGCACCATGGCTGTTTCTTCCCCACACTATTTTGTCTGTTGACTTCTTTCCAAGCAGGGTACAAATCGGAGTCTGTACACGGCAAAACTTTTTTTCCACATTTTGTTCTCGAACTATATCGTAATTGCACCTGCATTATGATACAGTGCACTGTATCATACTACATGTGTGATACTGGGGGGGGGGGGGTGGGGGGGGGGGGGGGTGGGGGGGGGGGGGGGTGGGGGGGGGGGGGGGTGGGGGGGGGGGGGGGTGGGGGGGGGGGGGGGTGGGGGGGGGGGGGGGTGGGGGGGGGGGGGGGTGGGGGGGGGGGGGGGTGGGGGGGGGGGGGGGTGGGGGGGGGGGGGGGTGGGGGGGGGGGGGGGTGGGGGGGGGGGGGGGTGGGGGGGGGGGGGGGTGGGGGGGGGGGGGGGTGGGGGGGGGGGGGGGTGGGGGGGGGGGGGGGTGGGGGGGGGGGGGGGTGGGGGGGGGGGGGGGTGGGGGGGGGGGGGGGTGGGGGGGGGGGGGGGTGGGGGGGGGGGGGGGTGGGGGGGGGGGGGGGTGGGGGGGGGGGGGGGTGGGGGGGGGGGGGGGTGGGGGGGGGGGGGGGTGGGGGGGGGGGGGGGTGGGGGGGGGGGGGGGTGGGGGGGGGGGGGGGTGGGGGGGGGGGGGGGTGGGGGGGGGGGGGGGTGGGGGATATTGCAGTCCTACTATGGAAACCAATGTTATGAGCTTTTGTGCAGATTCGTGTTAGAGTCGACGTTCGGAACTCCACATTCACCATGGTGGTTTTTACAGATTATCCTTCGTAGCGCCTACAGTCACATTTGGGGAGTGTGGTGGATCATCCACTGCGGTAGCACTTGCAGTTGACTTCCTGCGCTTCCATCTCAGTATGGTATTACTGATTGTCGATCTGGGATGACCCAATAATTTGCCGAACATAGGCTTGCAACATGACGTCCTATCACAACGCTTCTTTCAAACTTCGTGAGTTTCCTTTTCTTAGCCGTTTCCTTTCCAAGCACTGTGTGTATGATTAAGATTTAGGAGAAGAGTACGTCTAGCAGCGCAATAGATCGGCTATCATTTTGGAGGAAGAATTAGCACATAGTGGTAGATACTATACTATACTTGGAATAGTGAAAAGCGTAATCATGCTAACTAAAGGTGACTCGCAAACTACTGAGGTGTGAGTCACCTCAGTAATTTTAATTTCTTGAAATATGGTTCTGACCCAATAGTCAATTCAATACAGGGTATTTATAAACAAGATTGTCAAAACAGGTATACTACGAGGATTACATATTTCTCATGCCAGTCTGCTGTGATGGTGCATTCCATATACAAGAAATATCATATTCTTTCCTTACAGCAAAGTGATTCATAAATAAAAGATTTACTGAAGAGAAAATTGGGGTTGGTTATTAGATTTTTTTTTTTTTTCATTTGATAACTCGTGTAAAATCCTCAACACATTAAAATCGCACTATTTACATTTAAACGTCCTTTGGAAGTTTCCACTTGTGCTAGAGTGGAACAGTGAAGCAAGAAATCTTTCATCGAGAATGATACTGGGCTCAAGAAAGTATTGATTTAAAAATGTCACATATAAGTTATGAAGTAGAGCGCCATCTTTCGGTAGAAATTAGCTCCATTACCTTCTATATTTTCTTTATAGTAGTTACTGAATTTAAAAAAAAAAAAAAAAAAAAAAACGTCCAGCAAGTTTACAGCTTCATATGAATCTTCAACAAGAAGTGGGGGAAGGTTGTAGTAATTCTTAAGCAGTGATTCATTTTAAAGTTTTTTTTCTTTCTGTTGTAGAATTTCGTCACCAAAGTCTATCATCAAGGGCACTTTCTGACATCCAACATTCTATTCATTATTAATCATGATTCGATGTTACTACATCACATAGACTTCTTCTGCAACTGATATTCCCACCTTTTCCTCAACGTCTATCATTCTGATCACTATCTTCACCACTTCCTGTATGGATTGTGTATAACATTTATTTTATAATCAGTGGAGTATTCATGACCCCCTCAATAAAACTAACGGCCCCAAGGGGGGACCGTTAGTTTTATTGAGGGGGGGCCACGAAATAATGAAAACAAATTTAAAATGTTTTAAGACTAAGTGTGCCATGTTAGATATGTATGTAAGATGCTAAAAATGTAATATTCGCATTTGATTTTTGCAATATTTGCTCTGTATGTTTTGTATTGAATATAAATACAATAAATATAATAATAATATATGTCTATATTACGATTTTTTTTCTATTGGGGGCCGTGAAATATTTAAATTTTTACAAAGGAGCCTTTTCGTCCATAAGTTTGGGAAGCACTGTGTTAGATAATAAGCTCTTCGTGGACTTTTTTTTGAGAATTTAGATGAAGCCCTGTAGATTTTTTTACCTAGAGAACTTTCCGAAATTTCGCGGAGTGGTGATTAAGCCTGTTTTCAAGAATTTGCGTGACTAGGTTCCCGGAGGTGCTTAAGCAAGGTGTCTTTTCTAATGATGTTTTATCTTTGATCTAAGGATATATATATATATATTTTTTTTTTGGGGGGGGATTCAACATACTGATTACACAGTTCGAAATTAATTCAATAGTTAATGAATTTATAACGGAAGCATTCCTTTCAGAAGATTATGAAGCCAAAAGATTACTTTGGCTCATTTACAACTAATGCTGACTGGATACAGTGAACTTTGCGCAGTATCGACAGGGTGTGGCATAGAGCCTACCTCACGGCGCCGCTTAATTAAGGGCACTCGATCAGCCATATTGCGGTAGGGCAACAAGATAATTTATAACATCTCATGTAGATGCAATAGATTTATTTGAAGAATTGAAAATTCTCTCAAAACTAATACAAGAGAAAAGTACTCCCCACCAAATTTTTATCATATATATATATATAACCAGAATTGTGTATAAATTTATCCCAATGTAACCACCGCCCAAAGGATATTGTTAACAATTCCTTTTAGCGTAGAAAGTGCTGAAAGAAGTTTTTCCAAGCTTAAACTGATTAAAAATTATTTGCGAACAGCAAAGACCAAAGAACATCTTTTTTTTTTTTTTTCTTAGCTCAGTCAGTATAGACGAAACCCTTTGTTCGGAAAGACCTAGGTTCGATCCCCGTCAGTGACGAGAGGAACCTTTATCTGGTCTCTTTCGACTAAAGGTGAGTTAGCCGGTCTCATACGGAGGTAGGGGGGTTTTTTCATTCGGAAACTCGGGTTTTATGTTCCCCAGAACAGGCAAACCAGCCCGGTGAACACACAAGGATTACAGTCATGAATACATCCCAGCCATGTGCCGGTCCTGAGCCCGGATAAAATTGTGGGGTTGGGGAAAGCAATTGTGAACTACCCTATAAAAATCTCACCAGGAATACTTTGTGGGCCACGCCTACAAAAGTCACCTACAGTCGGAAACGACTGAAAGGGAAAATCAGTCAGTCAATGACCCAAGAAAGATGATTGGTTGGTCTAGCGACTATATCGATAGAGGCATTATAATTTAAATTTAGATAAATTTAAATTATAATGCTTATAATTTAAATTTAGAAGTGCTTATAAATAGTTTTATTTGCGATATCCCCGTAGAGTATTTAATTAATATTAATATGTAATTTTTGCATTAATGTTTCTCATGCAATAAAAACAAAAGAGCAATTAGAGATTTTCTTATATTTTTGTCTTATAATCCATCAAGGGGTGATATTTAATTGTTTGTCTATGGGCGCGATCTAACCTGGCGATGGCCCTTATTTTGCGAATATTAAAATATATATAGTTCGCTGCATTGGGTGGAGAAAAATGCAAAGAACTTTCACGCTTTTTAGTAATAATATAATAATAATAATAAGTTTCTTGTTTCAGGTGGTTAAATGCAGAAACATGAGGTTTATTTACTTCCTTGACTAATCAATTAACATAAATTGTCGAAATTTATGTTACTTTCGTGTTTAAATCATAAACAAGTGTCCTATGTTCAATAAGGTATTCCACAGTGAAACGCATAATTTTAAAGTCCAAACAAAAAGTATCTACCAATCAGAGACTCTGCAAATTGATCAGGAAACACTGAATATTAAATTTCCATCAATGTGAAGTCCAATCAACAATGACACCAGAATCATATTAGCACTAATGTGAATATTTCTTCACATTAATAGTAGACAAAATCATGTTTCTGACTTCACAAAATGTACTTTAGCAATAGACTCAGTTTAACGTGTAATGCTCTCAATTTCCCGAATAGATTTAGAAGAAAAATGCTGTTGGCAATGCATTTCGTTGGAGTAGCAGAGAACCTAAAAAGCTATTTGAATCTTAACACTGGGGATACGAAATTTTAAACTGGCAGTCTTCTCAGAACCGGTCACAATCATTAAAAATATTGCATAATTAGTGAAAACTGTGCAAATATCATTGCGCTGTTTAACTATTAATGGTATAATTTAACAGGAAATGAATATAGGAGACTAGCTACAGAGTTACAGAAATTTAAGTGACTGACTAACTGGGTTTTTCATAAATTGAATTTATTAGTATTATTATTATTTATTTATTTTTAATTACAATAGACTTCCAGGGAGTCAGGGACTCATCGAGAGAGGATAGGTCACATGTCACTCACATCATATGTCAAACATTCTGTTGAATTCCTTCCTTCTGTCTGCCCTCGCAACCTCCAAAGGCAAACTGTTGCATTTACGCACGGCTGGATCAGAGAAAAATCTACATCTCACTTCGTTCTGAATGATGCATTCATTTTCAACTTCACTGGATGCCCTCTCGTCCTCTTTCCACCCTCCTCAAAACAAAACAGTCCATCAGTCATATCATATCACTCTCTTTCTCTGTCTGTTCATCCTCTCCACTTTATCTGCATCACTTCGGAAACTAGAAGACCAATTCTGTGCACACAGTAGTCAAGACGAGGTCGTATCAGTCTTGTAGAAAGGCAACTGGCCTCCTTATTCTTACATTATTCGTTTCGGCATTGCAATTATCCTCTGACTCTAAGTGTGGTATTGCAATTTTTGCTATATGACCTCTGAGCTTTAACTTCTTATCGATTAAACTCCAAGATCTAGCTTGGTCAGTTGCTTCTAGCATAATCTCACCAATAAAACATACCACTGGATAACTCATTTCACTAAAGTACACAACTTTACATTTATTAACATTCACCTACTATCCATTTTCACATGTTCACAATTCTAGTTTATTAAAATCAATTTCCAAGTACTTCATATCATTCGCATTCTCCATTACTGTAACTATCTTTACATCATCAGAAAATAGCTGTAAATTTCCTGCCAAATCTTCCCACTTAACATTAATATCAAAACTAAATAACAATGGACTAAAGCAGCGTTTCTCAAACTTTTCTTACGCCGGAACACTTCTCAAATCCCGAAATTTTAACGGAACACCTTGGTTAGAGTCAAGTATCATCGCTCTCGTATTCAATATAACGCTAAGCGCACACTATCACCGAAGCAGGCTGTATCGCATCGCAAACATGCGACAGCGCACACTACAGATTATGCCACGCCGCATCGCATCGCATCGCATTGACCTTGCTTGTGACCGCCCGTTTCCTAGAATAGATACCTCCGTACTTCACTCGCACTCGTGGGTGTCGACAATCGCGGGCGACTGAGTCAAGGCCAGCGCGCGCTGGCCTTAATAGCACAATCCACACGCAAAATGATTTTCAAACATGTTTGAACTTGGCGCAGGCATTTAAAACCATTATATTAATTTTAATAATTTTTCGCGGAACACTTATTCACTTTCCGCGGAACACTGGTGTTCCGCTGAACATACTTTGGGAAACCCTGGATTAAAGAGTGATCATAGGGTACACCTTAAATCAGGTAGTTTCATATTCCCAATAAACTACTTTTTTTTTATATCTGTTACTCAGCCATCGTCTTATCGAAACTAGCAATTTTCCAATCTGATATCCTTCAAATTATGCAACAGCTTTCCATGTTGAGTCCTGTCAAGAGTTTTAATAAATCCAAAATTATCATGGCATATTCATTCCCCTTGTCTATCTCATCTATGACATTATTATAAAATGTGAGCAAGCTACTCAGACATGACCTTCCCTTCATCAACCCATGTTTTTTATTGTAAATTACAGATTATTTTTCAACCCATTTCTGTATGCGATCTCTTATCGGCTTTTCCAAAATCTTCACCACTATCACTCCAGTGATACTGAATAGGGCGCTCGTTAGACACCAGTCTTTGCACCATCTTTATTCGCTAGGACAATCATTCATTCCTTCCACTCGTGTAGAATCTTTCTTCCCTATACTGAGATTCAAATTATACAGCCAAGTCAAAGGAACAACCAGTTTAGTTAAACAATATTTTAGCATCCATGCTGATATCCATCAGTTCATATTGCAGAATTCATATTCAGTTTATGCAACAGCTCTAGTATCCTCCTCCTACGTTTTTTCTTCCAGTGTAGAAGTAGCACTGAGCTCAATGTTGCTTACACCAGGTTGATAGCTTTTAGGAAAATTGGCTCTCATTAGTTAAACAATCTCTTCCGATGTGTCACCCCACACCGACGAGAATTGTTCTTTCACGTTCATTCCTTCTTTTACTTGCAACATAACGACAGAATTCCTGTAGGTTGTCTCTAGC